>NC_056726.1:1052767606-1052789622 GCF_019279795.1 Protopterus annectens | reverse complement strand
GTAAAGCAATGTCAATCATGCAAACACTCTCAGGATCACAACTTCTAGAGAGAAACACCTTCATAAATGTCCCATCACCTTGTTTGTCTATGGTGACACAGTCACACACTGCAACACCTACTTGGGGTACACTCTCTGTGCTGCTGACAAAGCATGTTACCTGTACACATCTGACCCCGGTTCCTCTGCTGAAGTGGATATACATGACTCACAGGTGCAGAGGGTTACCACATCTGCATGTGAGTGAGATAGTAGATGGGAAACATGAATAAAGCCTTTTGCCTTCATTAAGAAAGAGCTTCAGAACATATGTCTCAACTGTCTCTTTTTTGTTTTGCAGAATGTCCCTAGTTTGGCCATAACATTTTTCCTGTCCCTAGCAAAATGCTTGATTGTCTGGTAAAGCAATGAAAATTAATCAGTCAGTAATGCATGAGATTAGAATTTCACACTTTTTATTCATTAGATAATGTACATTAATATTTGAAAAGTGCTACACTATAGCAAAACAATATACAAAATATTCTAATGGAATCTGACAGAGAATAATTACAAAATGTACTAAAACAAAGTCAGTAACAGATGCATGCATAAATTATACTTTTACACAATAAGTTTACAGCTATTTTTCTCAGACTTATACTGGAAGGGCATCGGTAAGCCTGGAAACAGAATGTTCATCCATTGCTGTGGTCAAAAATGTCTTGCATTATGAATATTCATTATCAGCCTTCTGTGTACAGATCATTTAGGTAATGAATCTATATTATATTAGGTATGTATAATATGGCAATACTGTGTTTTTAAATTACACTGCTGGCAATATTTGGATGTGATTTACAGCTATATATATTACGTACATTGTATTCTTCACTATCACCCATATTTTAAAGGGACTCCATATGAGAAGAAAGACAAAATAAGTTTAAGGCACTTCAAGAATTATCAATGCTGTGCTGAATGGATGAACAGCCTGTGGGACAACTACTGGTACAGAAGTGTATGTTGAACAGGGTTTCTACAGTACTGAGCTTCACACAGTGTACCCTACTGGAAAAGAACAAAAATACATATAAACTATATACTTGTGCAAATGTATATCTTTTAACAGTATAAACTAGAGCATAAAAGGGTTAACTTGTAAAACTTCAAGAAAATAAGTTGAAATTAAATTGTTTTATGATTGTGCTATAAAATTTATCTATCAGTTTCAGTACAACAGCAGACACACTGTCTAGAGCTAGAGGTTTTTTGTGTTGTTTTTGAAAGAAAAGTAATTACTAGGTTTAAGATGTAGAAGTGTTTTATTGTTTTATGACTTCCGGGATCTGCAAACATCTGAGAGATATGTATTTTTCACAAGGAGATGTCAAATGCTACAATGGGGGTTTGATATGGGAACTAAAGTCAGGTGACAAAAAGTGATGTCATCCAAGCCTACCCATCAGTAATATTTGATATTAATTTAAAGAACTATCTCAGAAAGAGACTGTACATTTTGTATTTTATCTTTGACCTGGAAACATCCACTCATCTTCACCATCTGCACTTGCCTTGCTGTAAGTAAGATTTAGAGCAAGCATAGTATCTCTTTTAGATATAGACAGGAATATAGTAAAGATTAGTTTAGATTTTTTCTGTATATATTTGAAACTGCCCTGCAATGTTTTTTTTAATATTTCCTGTGATTTTGAACTCTGAAGTTACTGTGTTGATTTACTGAGTATTGCTTTGTTCTGTTATTATTTATTATTAAATCTATTTAAACCTATATTTATGGGTGATATTTGTGAGACATATTTAAGCTTTTAGAGTACTTGCATATGTATGTGGTGATACTGTACAGGCCACTCCTAAATAGCCTTGCAAGTCTTGGCCAGATTACCATTTGGATTAATAGTAACATTACACAGTAGGATTGAACACTCTTTGTAAGGGTCTTATAGTAACTGATAAGTAGAGGTTGGTGGCAGTGGAAATAGGGGTTGGTGGCTGTGGAAATTACCTTATAGTCAGGGCAGAAGGGGGCATAGCTAGTAAACCTGTGCCAATCTTCCCCAGGAGTGTGTCTGTGTGTTTGCATATAAATCAAATCTCAAAGTCTGTGAGAGCTACTTGGGCAGGGACACGAAGCACTGCTTGGACAGAGAGGGTGCTGGAGGTCTTGGCTTGGCCCCTCAGCTGAGGTCTAACTCTATAGCTGTGCCAGTGGGGAGTTTTACTGATGATATGGAGAAAGAGGGAGAAACCAGCCCCAGACTGAATGTGATCTCTGTGTGCTCTTAAGGGAAATTGCACTTTACTGTTTGTGTATTTGTAATCCCCTCAGTGTGTACATCCCCCACTGATGCCAGTGGTGAGGATTGTGGCTCCTTGATTACTGGGCCAGTGCAGGGGCATCACACCCCATTTGATGCAATCCATGATACAAAATGAACAGTTTCTCTGTACTTTTTTTTTTGGAACAGTCTGCAAGGATGGTTGGGTAGGTGCCCAAATTACCATGAGTAACAGAGTTAGTTACAAAATAGGTAGGTAGTGTGTAGCACAGGATGAGCCACTGAGATACCATGTAACTTACTGGCACTGAGTGTGACTATTATTTGTCAATAGTTAAATGAAGTGATAGTCCAGTTATGAGCTTACAAAGGCCAACACTGTCAGTCCCTTTTTACAAGGTTTATAAAAACCCACCATATATTTCACCATCATCCATTGCATTTAGAATAGTGCTGGCAAAGGAAGGAATCACTGTACTGGCACAGTGTCAATTCTTGAAACCTAATTTGTGTTTGATCAGCAAGGCAAATATTTTATTGTGAGCTTAATGTTGGCCCTTACTGTCTTTTCCAACATCTTGGCAAGTGAGGAGAGATGAAGGATATGTCTATACAATTCTCAGCTTGTAAATAACATTGCCAGATTTCTATAGTTCTGCAAAACAGATATTAGAGGTATACATAGTGTGATATATGGACTCTGACATAAATGTGTCACGTCTGAAGAAATTTGTGTCACATTCCTGAAGAAGTATGAGACATAACCCATGACTTCCAGGTCTCCACTAACATGGGAGTTTTAGCTATGTGTTTGCACTGGCCAGAAGAGTTAATATTATATTCTCAACCTTTTCCTGAACTGTACCACTACTCAAGACACTTGCAACATCAAGCATTTACACCACTAAATTTATCCCTTTATTTTGCCTTAACTCTAACCCTAGCCTACTCTAAATCTAGCCTACAGTTACTCACACACACACACACACACACACACACACACACACACACACACACACACACACACACACACACACACACCAAACACACAGCACTAAATGTAGTCCTTTAACTCTTACTCTATCCCTAATTCAACATAAACATTCACACGCTCACCCCCACTTTCCTCTAATGCACAGACATCATTTCAGCAAAAGCAATATTTGACTTTGTTTTTCTGATAACTCTTGCATTTTACCACACAAAAATCTGACCATTAGAGACAACAAAAACATTAGACAGTTTTCTCTGTATTTAAACTGATAAATAACGTGTGTGTGTGTGTGTGTGTGAGTGTGTGTGTGTGTGTGTGTGTGTGTGTGTGTGTGTGTGTGTGTGTGTGTGTGTGTGTGTGTGTGTGTGTGTGTGTGTGTGTGTGTGTATGTATGTGTAAATGTGTGTGTTCAGGTGTCATGAAGGGTAAACACTGGCCATTTTGTGTAAATATCCTAGTGTTAACAGCACCAGGTTAATATATGCTGGGTCTGTATCTTTTACAATTGAAGAGTGATGAGACTGACTTGGCCTAAAGAAGGCACTATGAGGCTTAAAAAAAACATTAGCAAATATATGAAAATCCTAAGGACAGATGAGCAGGCCATATTTTGCAAAACAGACAGAACTGTTGACTATCACTTCAGACTCTGGCACATATTGGTTCCCTCCTGAATAACACCAGTTACTGAGCCATTTATTGAAGTCAGATTGTTTTCTAAGATCTGTGATATCATTCTCAGGCATAGTAAGATGCTGTTCAAGAACAGCTTTTTTCCTGCTTTAGTAAGATGCATTCAGAGCTCTGTCATGTCTCTGCATCTTCCACAGGTGAGACTCTAATGTCATTCACTCCCACATGGGGGATGGCCATTTTATATACATGGCTCTGCTAGGGGTAAGCCTTGGTCACATCATAAATACTAACAGCACAGAGACAGCTAGCAGCCAGCCACTCTTTGTTCAGCCAGATAAAAGGTGTGCCGCAATGTCTTTACGTAGAGTCACCTATAACTGAAAAACTGTCATGAGTTAAGCATGTAGTCGCCTTCTCTGAGGACTTTATGGGTGTAGTCATGCATCACTGGAGAACTGAACTAAGATAAGAAGTAGTCGGCACAGGTTTGGGTGTAGAGGGTAGAAGTGTAACTATGCAGCTGAGGTCCTGGTCTAATGATAAGCTGTCTTGGTAGATTTAGGAAACTTTTCTTAAAGCTTCAGTGTAAATGGACTTGGTGTTAGGTAGTAGTGATGTAGAAATGTGCTGTCTTATGACAGCTACAAGTGGAGAGAAATTAATCTCCATTTAGAAGAAATACTTGCATCTCTTACAGGTGGTTTCCATGGAGGGTAGGAGGAAAGGTTTGTCTATAAACCTAAAGGACAAAGTGAGAGTTGGGTCACAGTATTAAGGCTATGAGATGTCAAAAGGCAACCTTTTGTAGTTCAGGGTTTGAAAACAGTTTGTCATTCTCTTTGTTGAAAGTTAAGAATCTTTAATGGAATTATCAGTTCTCTAAATATTTTAGAGGGAAAAGTATTAGACCCCACTAATTTCTAGATGATTAATTTTAGTGTTCCCTTTCATGATGCCTCTTTCTGTGAAAGAACTAGGTTCATCTCCCTTACCTCTTTCATGTCCTCAGACAGAATATGATAAAGTCCCATTCTGAACATTTATTACTATGGCAATATTCACTTAGTAGGCTATGCATTGAAAAGTCTGAGTATTTAACTGGAATTCTTAGAATAGTAACAATTTTCATGCAAATGAGGGAATGCCTATTAATTATGGGATTGCAATGTGTGGGACTCCCTCCACCATTCTCATTTAAAGTGATCTTGGAGTAACTGAATGTAAGTAACAGAGATGTGAGGCCATAGATTGTAACAGCTGAGTTCTACAATAAGTTTTTTGCAGTCTAGGACTCACATTATCCTGTGTTGTACTTCTATTACAGACCCCAGTTGGTAGACCTGACATTTTCCCTTTCTGTTCTATGCATACGGGTCTATATTATAACATTGAAGTCTAAAAACATTGAATGTTATAATATCGATCCCATTCAATCGAAACACCAGAAAACCAAACAGTCAGAATAGCGAATTTTTTCCCAGGGAAAAAATTTGCTGTTCCGACAAACATACACACAACTCAAGCACACCAAAATAAATAATCCACACACATACACTTCACAAAACCCTACACTAAACCAGACATACACCACTAGCTACCCACTTACCTTAACCCAACCCTAACCCTAAGGTCCCTAACTATCGCACACTCACCTTACCTGCTCCCTAACCCTAACTCACCTACCCCACCCTAATCCTCACATCCACACAATCGCTCATTTACCTGACCCGCGCCCTAACCCTAACTCACTTAACCCACCCCTAACCCTAAAGTCTGTCACTACCACACACTCACCTCACCCGCGTCCCAACCCTAAAGTCCCTAACTATTGCACACTCACCTTACCCCAATCCGGTCGCTCACTTATCTTAACCCGGTCCGTAACCATCAAACCACACTTACCTGAACCCAATCCGTAACCTCCATTCACTCACTTCACTAAACCTGGTCCGTAACCATTGCACCACACTGCTATAAATACCGAAACCACAGACCACCGATATCTTACCCTAGGTAAATTTTCGATGTTCCGAGGCTTCGCTATTGTCAGCTTTCGCTCTAAAGGGTTCAATATTATAACATTCATAGTTTTTGAACTTTGATGTTATAATATAGACCCATGCATAGAACCATCTCTTTTTCCTTTGTAGTGAGACTGATTAGTCTATATTGTGTTAATTTTCAGTTATGTATTATTTCAGTTAACAACAGACCAGACATCATTTCCTAGATTGTGACCGTCACTTTTCAATGTGTCTGCTTCTTTAGTATGTTTTCTGTTGTAAAATGCAAACCCACCATTTATGCTTATACTCAGTATGACTGCTGTTTTTTAGAACTTTGTTTGCAAATGGTTGCATGTTTCTAAAGCTGAGATATTCTAGCCTTGCTGGTGGTATAGACGGATACATCCCAGATTATATTCAGTATCTTAGAGACTTGGTGATATCAGTAAGGGAGGATGCTCTACTCTTCAACAGTGGGTGGAAGTGGAGAATGAGTGGGGTCCATACTACAGGCAAGCATGGGTGTGACCACCCAAGTTGGTGAGAGATGTGGAGCACCACACACACACACACACACACACACACACACACACACACACACACACACACACACACACACACACACACACAACACACACGCAAAGGCAAACACACACAAGCACAACACAACACAATACACACACACACCCACGCGCGCACGCTCGTTATGAATGCTGGAGAAATAACTGACATGTTTAAAGATATACAAATGCATTGAAGTGTTAATTAAAATTGCATCATATATCTTGAAGAGTTGGTAAAAATTGTACACAATGATATGGCAATGACTCTTTTCCTGAAAGATAAGAACAGAAGACTGATGCTGAAATGATCAAATACTTTATAAGAAGAGTAACAGGTGTTTTTTGCAGTGATGCAGATGTCCATGTTAACATCAGGGTGACATTAGATTGATAAATAAAAAAACAGTATCATTGCTGGGTTACTATCTCCCTGTTAGCTTCCAGGATGATGGCACCTCCAGACAGCTCTTACCCAAAGGGAACTGGTGGGACTCCCCTTACACATGGGGAATTAATAAGCTCAAATCTGACTGGTGAAGATGATGTTCTGCAGGCAGTGTGGCAGAAGATATAGAAATAAAAGCAAAACAAAAAAAGTGAGATCTTGGATAACTACTCCAAGAATACCTCTTCATGACCTGGTTTTACTGCTTGGTTTTCAGACTACCCACTGCATTATATGAAGAATATTCCTGCTGTTATACATGGCCACAGTCAAGGTGCTGTTTGTATCATTAAAGTCTCACATTAGTAATGCCATCTTTCCTTGCAATACCAGTGATACATTCTGACATGTTCTGGCATATTCTTAATTTGTATCTCATCATAAGGAGGGATCATTATTTTAACTTCTCTGCAGCCCTTGTTGCCATTTTTATTCTTCAGTGAGACTCACAATGCCCCCTGTCTGTAATAAAAGAAAAAATGGATAAGATACAAGCCTAAGAAACAGACAGTAAAATAACAGATACACATTTCATTCTACAATGGAAAAGGATCCAGAAATGTCACATGTAATAAAACACTATTTTATTCTTCAAGTGTTAAGGGCTGTCATCTCCATAAAGACTTCATCAGATTCAAGTCACTTTGTTCCACTTCCATGTATTTTATCTATTTTTGTCTCTCTTTTTAAACAGGTTTAGGTTTTAGTTAGAATTTACTGATGATGCCATAGCGGTAGGGTCTTCACAAACTGGTCTGATAAGCTGTGGGTAACAGACTAGGAGACTAGGACTTGCCAGATGTTGTCTGTGTCTCCATCTTATAAAGATTAAATGCTTTGTGATGAACCAAGTATTCTTAATACTTAGGATCATGTATTCCTTGTGTATAGTTATCAAATCATTACAATCCTTCATCTTTCCAGTACAGCTTGAAAGCCCAGTGTTGCCATAGTCTTTTGCCCTGCACCTGTTGAACAGATGAGTGTTAACACCCATTCTGAAGTGCATATTTGCCTTTGTTGTACTGAGCGTAGTTAGTATCTCAGAGAATATTACTGAGTGGGCTGTCTAATGGCTGTATGCACTTTTTCAGCCTCACCCTGCACTGTATTTAGTGCATATATGTTCTTAATTATATATGTTCTTAAATGGAGCTAAACATATGTGTTTTGTGTGGAGCTTTTCTCTTAATGGCTTCCACTGGAAAAGGGGCTATGCTAATTTGGACTATCCCAGTAAAATACAAATGCTAAACAAAATAAAATAAATTCCAGCCATGATATATATTTTTTAGATGGCCATTGTCATCTGTTTCTTTTCGTCATACAGTGGTGCCATGAACATAAGGCATTATTACATGTTCCTACAACCATGACACCTGGAATTTACTTTACTTCACTGAATTATATTGCACCGCCTCCAGTCCTCATAGCAATGACTGTTTGGCAAAAGTGGCCTCCTTGTACTTTTTGATCCAATTTTTCATTGTATCACAGAAGTTCACAGATTAGTACTAGGCTAACTGCCCTTGCGAGCTATTTTTTTAAGCCTAGCCAATTATCTTTTGTGAGACTCAAACCCTGCACCTTGTGTTTGAAAGGCAAACACCTTAACCATCAGGCCACCCTCTTGTCTTTTACTAAGATGTTTTCTTCCTCCTTTCCTTCTTCTTGCTCCTAACTGTACTCCTTGAGTACCTTCACAGACAAACTCAAGGTCAAAAATAAGAGAGGGTTACAGTATATAAAGCAGGAGGAAGGGGGCTGAGACTGGGTGATCTCTCACCCAAAAAAACATATAGATATTTCATGTAGAGGTAATGTTTACTTAACAGAAAAAAAATCAAAACTGTTTTGATTTTGACAGCTTCTAGAAACTACATTTGGAAATGTGATTTCAAGTATTGTAAACTGTTATAACATTGGTGACTCCAGCAAACACAGAATAAGAACTCTACAGAGGTACTCCTGGAGGGATGTGCATTTGTTGTAGCATCACCACTATAAAAGAGCTAATTGTGGTCCAGTTAACCATTTTTCATAACACCATCTAAACCAGTGATGGTGAATCTTTTGTGCCAGGAGCCTTTGAAATGCCAAACCCAAAATAATTCAGTGCAGTTCATGTGAGCAATGAATGCAGAAGCTGTGTCTTTGGTAACTCGGGTGTTGGTGATCACTGACATGTCAATCAAAACATTGTGGCATGTGTCATCTTTGACAAGTGTCATAGGTTCACCATCACTGATCTAAACAGTGCTGGTGGCCTTTCTGGACAACGGATTGGACACTTATGCCCTGCAGTCTTTCTTTCTCACTCTGGAGAGATACCTGCAAATTGGGAAACATGATATATTCTCCAAGATGTTTCCTATGATGAGCTATACATTCTATGAAATTTACTTTAGGCCACTGGCCTGGGACATGGCTAAAAAGTCATCAGGGCAGCCCTCATACCCAGTTATAAAATGATAAAACTAACATAAAATAATTAATTTTGCTCAACACCTGTCATTTTTTGCTCAACACCATACAATGTATAGCTCATCATAAGACCCCAAAAGTATCTCACCAAGAGGATCAAGGGTCTCAAACAGATGCCATATACTGCTCGGTTAAAAAAACTCCAGCTCTACTCGGTTGCATACCGCCTACTTCGAGGCGATCTATGCCTGACATACAAAGCTATGTCAAATCCAGAAGTAATGGACATGCTCCACCTCAGTAAATCTAAATCCCTTAGAGCCACACGCTCGAAGGACTTGAACCTCAGCACAGAAATAAATAGAACTTGCTGGAGGGACAGGTTCATAACCCAGAGGCTCCCTTCGCTCTGGAATAGAATTCCAGTTCATGTGAGGCAGAGCACCTCACTGAATCTCTTCAAGAAGAATCTCGATAAGTGGATGGGGGATCGTAGGTTTGCCCCAGGGATTACTCCCGTGTCACTATTAGACAGAGGCACAGTAAACTAAACCTTAAAAAAGGGCACAGTATACTCAAATCAAGAATCGGGCTAGGCTTATAATTGCCCCAGGGCAGATAGCCTAGTATGAACCTATGAACCCATTGTTCCATGTCCATTTTTGTAACTTTTTTAAGTACTATTTTGATTGTTCATAGATTAGTATTAAGCTACCTGCCTTTGTGAGCCATTTTTAAGCCTAGCCAATCATCTCTTGTGAGACTCAAACCCTGCACATTGTGTTTGTAAGGTAAACACCTTAACCATTAGGCGACCCTCACAACCCTGTGCATCTTGCTTGCTTGACTATGTTTTACTATTGAATTAAAAATAAAACCTACAATACCAGCATCTGGCATGAAGTTAAACAGCCTGTTATTGAAATCTGAAAATGTAAATTAATGCAAACCTCTATCAGCTTCGAAATGACTACCATGGTTAGTTGATAAACTTCACGATGGTAGCTCTCATTTCATCCATTAACAACATAAAGATCTATGTATACTCATTGATACATTTAGTATCTGTCTGTTTTTTCTGCATTTAAATAAATAGTTAATGCCAGCCTACCTTTTCTCCTGCTGAATGGTATGTTACAAAAGGTGATATTATTTCCAAATCCAAGAAAGAATTTACCAATAGCTAGAAATCTATGGGTGACAATCTTACATTTCTCAAACCTGATTCACATTGTATGCCATGTTCTGTAATGATTATTTTGCTTTTCAATGTTCTGAACTACTCTGTATTGTTGGCCTTACCATTGTCCTTTGGTGATGGCTGAAAAAGGTCCAAGGACCAGCTCACTTGCTTGTTTAAGAGACTAATAAAAAGAAAAAAAAATGTCATGGTTCCAGAACACAACTCCATCTATCCATCCATCCATCCATCCATCCATCCATCCATCCATCCCTCCATCCAATGGTTTGAGTCACATACAGTTGCAGTACAATCCACATAGTTTCCTAAGCAATCAGCAAGAGAAATAGAAATAGAGTGCCAGGTAATTTTCTGTGTCCCACATGCAGACTCACAAACAATGTTAGAATCTGCAACCTGCCTACCATGCCTTTGGGATGTGGAATGAAACTGAAGTACCTGGAAAAAAACTACGGGAAGTCCAGGAAATTTGCAGAGTATGCGGAGAAGACACCCTAGCTGAGAACAAAGCAGGAAAACCTCTTGCAGTGAAGTGGTAATGCAGCTCACTGTGGTGCTCTGCTATTATGCCACCTGAAAACAAATCACCTAGTACAGAAATGCACAAAAGTATTTCCTTAACCACATAAAAGTTTCTTGCAACAATACTTTGTGAAATACATGTTTGGGAAAACACACGTACTCATAGAAAAATTAAAAGAAATAGTGGCTTTACCACTGCACACCCATCTTACTTTATTGCTTTCAATTTGAGGTTTCTGTAACTCAGTGAAAGAGCAGCAATTAAAAACAAATAAATCAATAAAAAAAATAAATAAATAAATAAATAAAAAAATAAATCTTAATCTTTCTCTGAGGCAACAAGATCCCAGACAGAACTGGATATTGCATTCAAGCTACAACATGTCACTAGTGTGTTATGATCAGCTAAAAATGAACAAGAACATGGCTAAGCATAGACGAGATGCGGGAACACAACAGTAAGCACAGGAGAAAGCACTGTTCTAGAATGTTCAGAGAAGCTAGTTTTAAATTATTATATCTGTCTTGCCTATTTTGCTTTTACTCTCCTGAGTCAACCTGATATTCATTTCTCTTGTAGTCTCATAAAAATGAAAATACCACACAGTTCTTTTTTATATATAATTTGCTATGTTTTCTTCCCTTCAGGGCAGCCACAGTAATGCAGCAGTTAGCATTGCCGCTTCACAGCAAGAGGGTCTCTGGTTCAATCCTTGGCTGGGGTGCCTTCTGTGCGGAGTCTGCATGTCCTCCCTGTGGTCATATGGATTACCTCTATGTGCTCTGGTTTCCTCTCACATCTCACAGACATGCTGTAGGTGGATTGGATACTCTAAATTGGCCCTAGGCGTGAGTGTGTGTGCCTTCTGTGGAAGGTTGGGCACTGGGCTGTAAACTCAACACTGTCAAACTCCACTGCCAATCATAAGCAGACAGGTGATCTGCTGTTGTGATCCCTAACAGGGAAAAGAAGAAGAAACTATGTTTTCTTCAGTACACCTGTTTCTCCTTTCAAGAAACAGGTGCCTGCATTTACAAGAGCTGATACTATGACATTCCTTGCTATTAATTCATAAGTAGGGACCTTACTGTCTTACTACTACTAAATAATGGCATGCTTGCATAAATTTTGAATTACATACCACCATTATTGAGGTAACACTCTTTGGGTGGGAGGGTATGCACAACATGGAATATTTCTTTTGCTAAGGAGTTTCTGAGAATGTTTCAGAGTGAGGCGCCCTTCTGTAGAAAGGTTTTCTCCACCTACTATTTAATGAAATTGGAAAATAAAAACACATACAAATCATGGTGTCTAAAATTTCTTTGTTTCTATAAGCATTCTTAAAAAGTGGAGTGAAATAACAATGATAAATGTGCACTTAGGAGCAATTTTTATCTCTGTCTACATCCTGATAGAAGTGGAGTGGTGTACATAAAATCATTAAGTAAAGTAACTTCATGAATCATGCTGTTGGGCACAAGTATATGCCAGATGTATTTTGAGAGAGCCCAGCTGGCAGAGTTTTCACCCTTTTCCTAATATTATGTCAGTATTTACCCATTTACACGGCACTCTAAATTATGGTGCCCAGGCTCTGCCAAGGCATCAGGAATAAATCCAACTGTAGGCCCTCTTGTCTCACTGTGCATCTTAAACCATTCTTAAAGATGCATATAAAATGATGACATAACCTCACCAGTATGAGCAAAGCTCATCTTAAACAGAAATAATTATTAAACACGGAAAATGTATTCTTTTTTTTTAATTTGTTAACCACTGTACACACTGATCACAAATTGTAGTCTCAGTCCAGGAAAGCATTAAAGTTTGACAATTACAAAGATATAAGGCAGGGGGTAACATATATATAAGCATACAGTTGTTGAGTATATGCAGGAAGTGTATACAGTTATATAGACAAACATACATATATGCAATTTCTATAGAGTCATACAGATAGCAAGTTTATAAAACATGTATAACATTTTTCAGTCATAATAATAATAATAATATTATTAAAGGGAAGATGCACTCATTAATTATTAATGACTAGAGGACTGCCATAAATCAAGTAACAGGAAAATACAATGACATTTACTAATTACTAAATATTTTCATAAAATAAACAATATGAATGGGAAAATATGCTCATTGTTTGTTAATGATGGGTTATTAAGAACATAATACTCAGAAAGGATGGGAGACATGGTGGGATTTGCTTGTGAATAGCCAAGTTTAATGCCAATAATGGTGTCAGAATAATTACATAATGGTCAAATGGGGGTGACCGAATATTATAACACATGTCCCTGAAAAATAATTTTTCCAATCACACAGTCACTGACCATATATTGGGAGCTATCTGATGATCTAATGAAGAACAACCTACTAACATATGTTAAAGAAAACGTGAAGCTTATCAGTTAATTCTAGAAACAAAAGTGCTAGGTAGATCTCTGGATGATTTTTGGAAGGCATCTCATATATATATATATATATATATATATATATATATATATATATATATATATATAAAGAGAGAGAGAAAGAGAGAGAGAGAGAGATGAATAGATATAGATATATGCCTGCTGTGTTTTGAAATATGGACATGAAATCTTTGTTTTTGTTCCATGCTGTTTCGGAAAATGTCAGCTAGAGTTATAGAAAACTCCCGCTGACACTGCATTTATAGGGAAATAGCATTTCAGCAGGAGCATTCTGATTAATGTAATGTACATTAAGTAACAAGGATGAAGAGGGGTATTCAGCAGTTATGGAGAAGTAGAAGGTATTTAAGAAACAGTGACTGTCAGAGCATTGTGGGATTTACACCTCATCAAGCAAGGTATGTTCTAGAAGGTTAAGTGCTAGTGACCAGAGGATCATAGGATCATAGGAGATTACTAGGCTATCGACTCGGAGGTCATTTTAAGCTTAGCCATTTCAATACGATATAATACCATAGAAGTGCTAGTCAGTACCCAAGATTGCATTTAGTGATGACTGCCCATGTCCAGGAGGGAAAAGAGGAATGTGGGACTTGAACCATGATTTTCAGGTAACATATACTGTGTGGTTCAATATGTTTACGAGGTGTGCTACAGACACAGTTGATTTCCTGTAATCATGTATAATTCATGCAGTCCCGAAAGCAGGAGCAGATCACATTGCTTGGAGTTTGCCGTCAAGACAGGCAGCCAGATGAGCGAGAGAAAAAAGAGAGAAGAGCCGTAGAAAGAGAATCAAGACAGCAGACAGCAGGGGGCAGGTTTGGTACCCGCACAGCCAGACATCAGCTACTCCTCTATAAATTGTAATAGAACCTGCCAGTCAAAAATCAAACTTTACAGTCACAGCAGGCATTGCACTTTAACCATTGACCGATTTCATTATGCAAACTTCATTGTCTGTCGAGACAGCAAAAGGCCATAGAGGTATCATAGAAGTAAGTTATATGACAAACAACAGAGCAAATATTACATTTTAGCAGACATTACAAATTTTTACACAGCTTTGGATTTGAACTGTCAGACTAATGAACATACAAAACACAGTAAGGGTGTCATCCCTTTGTGCCAAAGAAACAGCCAAATGATCATTCTGGCCAGGAGTGAGTTAACTCTTCTTGTAACCATAGACCGTAGCAGCTGTGGGCAGTGTTTTCTTCACAAGAGTTGAGCAAGACTTTTTAAAAGAAACAAGAGGAAGTGTCATTAATACTTCTCTATTTTTTTGTTTCATTATGTCATTTTAATCTTTTATTATCAAAACCAGAGGTTATCTAGTTTTATATTCTTTAGCATATAAGTCAAGTTGGAAGTTGCTAAGAATAAAATAAGTTTCAGATGCAGAACACAATACTGCAGCTTTACACACTGCTTTAATATTACTGTTCCATGTCTGTATCTGTCATGTAGACACTGGTATTTAAATAAGTCAGGTTAATGTAGCTATACCATTCTAATAGGATTTCTGTTAGGGTTTACTGTTCTGCTATAATGTCCTATGAGACAATTAAAAGTTGGAATTTTACTAAACTGACATGAAATACAACATGATGTGAAATAATAAATAAGAAAAGGTAGATACAGTCAGAACACTCCAAAGACCGAGGATTCAAACAATTTCAATAGCTTTACAGCCACAAATAATCCCAAACGAATAAAAAGCAGGCACTTCTGGTATTTAACGCCACTACTTTATTATGTACGTTTTCGTCAAAACACTTCATCAGAAATGAACACGGAACTAAAATCACTTCATTTATATCTACAATCAAATTGAATAATTTGTAAACTCAAAGCTATTAACAACTTAAGGAACATTTAAAGAGACAAGACAAAACGAAGCATATTAGACTCCATGCAGACACAGCACTGAAGTAAACTGTCATGTGTTCTCATTTAAAAACATGGTTAAAACAGTAATCATAAACCTTATTATCCTAAATATTACTTTCTAAAATTTATAATAATTTTATTAAAATTGTAAAACCATTTTTTTTAAAAACTTATATAGATATTGCACAATCTACACATTACAATCTTGCTGGCCTTAACTTCAGGACAGGTAAAAGGGAAACATTGTCATTTAATTCACATTTCCTCTAGGCTTCAAGGATAACCTGCCAATATAACTCATGGTACTCAATTTGTGTCTCCCATTGACCACCTCTCACATCACAGGGAATTTCTTTAAAAATTTTAATTTTTTTTTAAAGAAAAAAACAGCCTGGTCACAAACCAAAGTGTGTTTATATAGGGCATTGTTAACAATTTTTGTATGAATGTCCCTAGTGTGCTCATATATTCATCTCTTCAGCTTTCTCTCTGTTTTACCAATATAAAAAGCAGGACAAGACCCACACTTATCTATATATACCAGACCCATATATTCATATGCGGAATGGCTGGTCGTAGCTATGCATTTGCTATGTGCTGCTACAGTCACCACTTAACCTTGTGCTATCAGATGACACTGGGGGCATCTACCACATTTGTATGTCCCTAATGTATAATGATTAGTCTTATTTGAAAAGTTTCTTTCTATCAAATTTTTAATATTCAGACCCTTTCTAAAAGTATAAATGAGGGAAGTAACCTTGACTCCTCCAAGATCAGAAAACTAGGAGAATCTACCTCATTCATTATTCAAAATGTCTCTAATAACAATTGCGTCCCCACTAAAATCAATGGTAAAGGAAGACTCATAATTCTTACTTATAGATGCAATGTCAGTACTTGGCCCAATGGACCCTTCTTCCACCACGCTGTCCATCCTTAATATAGGGAAAAATCTACTTTGCCTACTCTATTTTACTTCCTTAGCCAACTGTTCTATCAATCTGCTAGGGTAACCCCTCTCAGTCAAGGGAAATCTGATCAACTATCTTTAACTTCAATACCTTCAAGTCAAAGTCACTGTCCTCGAAAGTCATATGACTAGCTCTTACTAGCTGACCTTTCACTATACCTTTTTTCTGACTAAAAGTGTGGGCACTTTTAAAGTGGGTGAAAGAGTTGGAATATGTCTCTTTCCTAAAGATTTTTGATTTAAAGCTACTTGATGTTTTCTTGATGGTGATATCCAAATAATTTAAGATATCTCTAGCACAATGATGGGTAAACTTCAAAAACTAGTATTCTTGGAAATATAATCCAAAAATTCCTTCAGTCTATCGACTGTATCCTTCCAAAAGATGACTATGTCATCCAAAAAACATCTGTAGATGAACCAACAATCTTTAAAATGGGACTCCAAAACATATTTTCTCTCCCAGTACATAAGGACAAGGTTAGCATATACTGGGGCGCATCTAGTGCCTAAAGCAACCCCACTAATTTGATGGAAAGATTCCCCTGAAAGAACAAAAAATTATTGTTAAGCACCAGATCAATCAACTCAACACACATTCGAAATTTGTTGAAAGATAACCCACCACAATCATTAATGACCTCCTCAAACCAAACCAAACCAATATTGTGTGGAATACATCCAAATAGAGCAACTACATCTATGGTGACAAACAACAATTGTGGATGTATGAATTCAGACTCAATACATCTTAACATGTCCCATGAGTCCCTTAAAACAAACTGGTCTCATTGCGGGATATGTTTCAACTTTACATCCATTGGGGCATATGTTTCAGCTTTACATCAAGGTAATTTGCTAAGGGGCAGTAATGTATCCTTCAGCCACCACTATGGGCCTAAGTGGGGGATCATTTATATCCTTATGTACTTTGGGTATCCCAAATATAGCTGGAACCCAGGGTTTATCATTAGTTAAAAATTCAAGAGTACTATATCAATCGGGCCTATGTTAGAAGATCGAATGTTTAGGTGATCGAACACCTAAACATCTATCTTCTAATATCGAAAGCAAAAAATGGCAAATGGCCAATTTAATGCAGGAAAGATTTCCCTTGGCTGTTTGCAAGATTTTGCCATTTCCATACTATTGAGCGATTTCGGAGTTGATATATTTAGTTAGGGGGGATGTGGGGGCGAAGCCCCCCACTTAGTTTGGATGTAAAGTTTTTTTTTTTACTGGCCAATGTGCGTGTTTCCCTGGGGGGGGGTTCGATATTCTTAGGTTCGATATTAGCTAAACATTCGATCTTCTAATATGGACCCTATCAATCAAACCTTCAAGCATTAAGTCATTCAAAGCCAAATGGATCAGCTGATGGGCAATATTGATTTTATTCTTGGATGCCCTGGTATGCTTTCCTGGTTCCCCAAGAATGTCTAACATTTTTGCATTGTAAATAGTGGTGTCCATGAAAACCATACCCCCTTCCTTATCTGGTTTCATAACCCTTACATATTTATTTTGCCTAATGTCATTTCATATATTATACTCCTCAGTGGTTAGATTAGGTGAAAATCTGTTGTTCAGTTTGACTATCCTAAGTTCTTTCTCCACCATCAACTCAACATTTTTCAACTGAGGATGGGGGGGGGTGTTAAATACTTTTTCTCTTAAGACCTTTATGGACCAATCTATGTTCTGCTTCACCCATCATTATTTCAAAATTTTTCTTCCGCAGAAGCATTTTAAAAATCAATTAATTACTCTACTAATGTCCGACTTCCACTTGGGACAAAATGTAATCCCTTAGAAAATAATGAAAAACAAGTCTCATTAATGTCCAGTGTACTATAATTCAATATGTTATATCCCCTATAGGCACATATAGGCCCCTATTGAGTAAAAGACTGAAGGTTTAAGGCTGCTGTTTCATTTAGTACTTCCTGTTGCCTTTCCCACTGGTCCAACCCATATTGTTGCCCCTGTTGTTGTCCCTGCCCCTCCAGTAATAACTGTTGGAATACTTATTATTATTTATTTATTTATTATTATTTTGCATTTGCTGACCGGGCTAGTCTAACTGAATACATGTCCATTTTCAGTAGAGGCCCAGGGAGATAAGCTCCAAGATAGAACAATGAAATTAACAAGATAACAAATAAAGAAACATTAAACAAAAAAAAAACATATTTACAATGCATATTACAGGTTATCACAGTAAATTCAGCAGTGCAGAATACAGGCATAACATAGCATGCTAGTACAATCAAGATGTTCTAGAGGGAGATAGTATTATGGTTAATAAGGAAGGAATTACAGTTAATGAGTAGAAGGGGTAGAAAGAGCAAAGTATTAAGAGACACATAACTAGTCAGGCTTAGTACAGGGGCATAACCACTGTGTTCTGAGGAACACTTTCAATTGGTTTTTGAAGCATGATAGTGAGGGAAGTAAGGAGAGTTCACTGGGGAGGAGATTCCAGGCTTTTCCAACAATATTAGAAAAGAGGGAGTCACCAGCCGTGTTGTTTGGTTTAGTGGTATGTACTAGAAGTCTCTGAGAAGACCTTAAGGATTTCAGGTTTTTATAGGGAGTGATGAGTGAGGCTAGAATAGGAGTTTTGGAAGGTTTGTAAAGAGTGTTGTGGGCTATAGATAGTTGATGGAATTTAATCAGGTTTTGTAGTTCAAGGCATCCCAGCTGCTTTAAATTAATGCAATTGTGGGTTCTAAATAGGTTGCCTGTAGCAAATCTGGCAATGTTATTGTAAGACATTTCCAATTTGCTAAGATTATTTATAGATAGATTAGTAAAAATGGGTGAGGCATAAAGAAGTTAAGAGATTAGATGAATGTGTGCTATAGTGGATTTAGCTGAAGGTAAGAGGAAGGATTTTATCCTATTGAGAGAGCCAAGTTTTTTGTTGACAGATTTTATAGTATTGTTAATATGGATTTTAAAGTTCAGATTGTTGTCAATGGTGATACCCAATAGTTTGGTGGTTGGTTCAGGGGATATAATAGTTTTATTGGTAGAGATAACTGAGAAATCAAGAAGAGAGGACTTATTGGTGGGAGAGAAGAGGAGAAGTTTAGTCTTTTTGGGGTTTAGCAGAAGGCATCTAGGTGTGAACCATTGCTCAACTGTGTTAAATACTTGTTGGGCAAGAGACTGAAGTTCAGAAGAGGAAGTGGCTGAGCATATCAGTGTGGAGTCGTCCGCATATTGTATGCATGTGGCTTGGGGAATGGCAAGGTGAAGGTCATTAATAAATATGGAAAAAAGTAGAGGTCCTAGGATGGACCCTTGAGGGACACCAAGGTTGATGGGCAGGTGAGTGGAGAGAGACTTGTGCCATAGTACAGCCTGTTGTCTTTTATCGAGGTAGGACTGGAACCACTTTATAGAAGATGTATCTAGTGACAGGGATTTTAGTATTTTGATGAGAATTTGGTGATTTACTATGTCAAAAACTTTAGACAGATCAATAAATAGTGCTGAAGAAAGCTTGTTAAGATTGCGGTTTTTGTTGATACAATCCGTGAAGGAAAGAAGGGCAGTACTAGTGCTGTGTGAAGGTCTGAATCCATGTGGACAGTTGGAAAGTAAATTATTTTGGGTTAGATGGTCAAGTAATTGTCTGAGAATGCATTTCTCCATGATCTTTGCCAAAGGAGAGAGAATGGCAATGGGGCGGTAGTTGGAGAGTTTAGTGGAGTGTCCACCTTTATGGAAGGGGATAATATGGGAAATTTTCCATAAACTGGGGATATGACTTTCAGTAATAGTTCTACTGATCAGAATAGAAATGGGATAAGCAATAGCTTTGGCTGAATGTTGTAGGAATTCAGCAGGTAGATGGTCTGCTGAGAATGAGCATGGTTTTAGTTTCTGTAGAAGGGTTAGAATATTTGTTGTTGGGACAGGCTGAATATGGAAAGTAGGGGGTAAGGTTGATTTATAGGAAGGTAGAGTGAAGTTATTAGGTGATAGTTGACTAGCTAGTGTTTGTATAGCATTAGTAAAAATGGTATTGAAAGCATTAGCTGTATTCATTGGAATTTTGTGGTTAGTATTTTGAGGGTTTGAAGTAGTGGATTGACCTGGATAGAGCAGTTGGTTAATGCTAGCCCAAAATGTTTCTTGGGCGTTTTGATTAGCTTGTTGGGATTGTAGGTAGTAGTTTCTTTTATCAGATATTATAACTTTTTTGGTTTCATTTCTTAGCTGTCTAAATGTTAGTTGGTCTATAGGGTTTTTAGTCTTCCTCCATTTTGCCCAAAGTTTGTTTCTGAGATTTATTTCATGTTTGGTTTCTTTTGAAAGCCATGGAGCAGATTTGGTTTTAATTCTAATTAATCTGGTTGGAGCATGGTGGTTGAGAATGGCAAGGAAGGTGGAGTTAAAGTAACTAACGGCTTCATCTAAAGGAAGGTTTTGTAAATGAGACCAGTTGCAAGCTCTTAGTTCCATTTGGAATAGTTCAGGGTTAAAGTACTTTTTAGATCTGACAGATATTGGAACGGGAGAGTTGATTTTATGTCTGATGATATAGGTAAGAAAGTGGTCACTTAACTCATCAGGAAGAGGTCCTGAATCATAAATGTGAGGATAATGGTTTATGAGAATCCAGTCTAATACGCTTGATTTCTTGTTAGATTTATTTATCCTGGTGGGGGAGGTAATTGTTTGGGAATACCCATATAGGTTGATGTGGTTTATGGGGAGGATGCTGCAGTAGCAGCTCCAGTCGATGTTTGTGTCACCTAGGATTATGGTTTCTTGGGGAAGGCATTGGGAAAGCCAGCAAAGTATGTTTTCCATGGTGGCAGTGTTGTTACCAGGTGGTAGATATATACAGATAATATAGATGGATTTGGTATTGTTAAGATGAAGTTTGGAGATAAGAGAGATAAGAATTTCTGCATTGGAGTCTATAGGTGGTTTACAGTCATGAGTGGTTAATTGTAAGCTAGATTTATATAGGATAGCAACCCCACCACCTTTCTTGGATACTAAGTCTAGTCTCAGGATATTATATCCAGGTGGGATGATTTCATTGTCTTTGGTTACAGGTTTTAACCAAGTTTCTGTTAAGCAGAGTATATCAAAGGAGTATATTTCAGTTAGAGCTTGGAGTTGAGTTACTTTATTGTTTATGCTATGTATATTAAGATGAGCAATTAAAAGGGAGTTTGATGGTTTAGAAAGGGCATGAGTAGGTGATTCTTTGTGGTTGAGGAGAGAGATAGGAGTTGTTGGTAGGCCTGGGTTAGGGTGGATGTCACCATCCTTTAAAGAGAGTAGAGGACGTAGATAGTTTGGGTTGGGGAATCTGCTGTATAGAGGTAGACCTTTCCTGGGGTTCTGATTGTTGTATTTTATGTGTAGTGTTCTATGGTATTTAGGAAGTATGTAGTTAGATGAGGATATTATATTAGCATGAATAAAAAGGAGAGGAGAGTTTGGAGAGTTGGTTTCTTTCTTGGGAAGTTTAGGTACGGGCCAAGTGGGTTTTTGAAGGAGGTGAATAGACTGGTGAGGATTAAAGGAGGTAGTAGTGAGAGTATGAATAAGAGTGGGACATAAGATGGGATGGGTTGTTTATATTTTGCTGGTAAAGGAG
>NC_056726.1:1052693433-1052767106 GCF_019279795.1 Protopterus annectens | reverse complement strand
ATCCAGGTAGAAAGGATTCCACTGGAGAAAGGATCACAAAGCCTTTGGGTTAATTTCCTGGATCGATAAATACTGTCCCTTCCAGTGGCAGGGAAATGTACTAGCCACTGTAAGCCACACCACGCAATGGCTGCTTTTGTTGAAGCCCCACACAACAACTTACTGAATATTCCTAGCATAACCCCCCCCCCCCTTTCCTGACACACTGATATTACTACTGCCAAAATGTACTGGCTTCTGATAGATATAACTTTAGTTAATTGCTCTTCTCCAAATGTCCTCACTTTGGTCCATATGGTTCTTTATCCTAAACAAGAAGAGAACCAATATCACAAAGGAAAGACAGCACACTACATAGGAAATGACAGACAGAGTAAAGGGTTGACTCTGGGGGGGTGTTTAGGGTTCTGCCACTCACTGGAAGTAGATATGAATTCAGAAGTATAGTCAGGGAGTAGTAAACTGGATGGCTACCCTTGGTGCAAGATATTAGAAGGCATGATCTACAAATGCCCATGGGGTGGTAGTGCAACCTCAGCATTCAGAAATGAATGTCTATGCTTGGGGCCATTAGGACTTGATTTAGGTTGAGCACTTCTTCTAAACACTAAACAAAGAAATCTAACTTCTGGTTATCTCCACAACACAAGATTAAGATCTGTTTTGCACTTAGTTAATCTGTGGCTTGTTGCAAGGAAATTGACTTTTTGTAAGTAATATTTTGTTTCTTTATATTAATCTGCCCTGTTAAAAGTAACTAACACCTCTAGGTCAGAAATAGCTTCAGTGAGAGTGGAACTGGCTTTAATGAGTAGGGTCTTTGTTGGAGCTGTTTTTGCTGATCTGCTTGCTGACTAGATTATTGCTGGTGTCTTAAACAGAACTATTTTGCATTTGGTTAATCTCTGGCTTGTTGTAAGTAGATTGTTTGACTTCTTGTAAGTAATATTTTATTTCCTTATACTAATCTGCAGTGTTATAATAGCTAACAGGCCTCTGGGTCAGAAATAGTTTCAGTGAGAGTAGAACTAACTTTGATGAGTAGGGGCCTTGCTGGAACTGTTTTTTGCTACTTACTGATCTGATTACTGATGGTGCCTTAAAGCTATATATTACTGTCCCTGGAATTAAGTGTGGCCATTAAGGCTTGCTTTGTGTAAAGCACTTCTGCTAAACACTAAACAAAGAAATCTAACTTCTGAATATCACCACAACAGATGACAAAGTTAGCGACATAGCAAATAAAAGTCACAGAACATAAAGGTGTTACTGCCCGATCTTTGGAGCCTTAACAAAAAACTCCACACCCTTTAAGCCCTTCTCACATTGGAGAATATTGACATATGTGACATCACCGAGACTTAGTTTAAAGCTGCAAAATGTATCCCATCAGTGCAAGGCTACTAACCCCAAGTTCACAGTAACCTATGCAGAATTATTTACAGACCCTGTGCAACCATGTAAATGGCTGCATAGAGGCTGCTGTACTAACCAGAATTAAGCCCAAAACAAACTTTAAAAACAAACCACACTGGTGGAATCCTGTTCTTAATAGGGTATACAAGAAAAGTTAAAACATCACAGTTAAAATCAGGAAGAGTAACTCTCATAATGAGAAGAGCTCTCTAACTAAACTAAACAGGAAACTAAGGAAACTAGTTAAGTTCAACAAGTCCAATTATGAGGTCAAGATAACATCACAGGCTATAGATAACCACAAGGCCTTCTATAGCTATGTGCGAATCCTCAAAGGCAGCCCACAGCAGAGTGCCGAACTGTTGGTTAATGGTGCTATCTTCACTGAGCAGGGAGACATAGTGAATCTGCTGGCTGACAAATTCAGCTGAAACTTTACCCCCTCTTCTCCATGCCTTCTACCATGAAGTACCGCTAGCCTAGCATGACCCTCTCTCCACAACTATTAGCAGGGAACAGGTTCTGGTGGTGCTAGCTAAGGCCAAAACACAGCCTCCTAAATAGCTTGAAATGTGACTTATTAGGACAATTTGATTCACTTTTCAACTAGTCTCCAAACAGGCTTTATAAGACATGAATGGAGGACGGCAATGATGATCCCACTTCACATTGGGTGGACCATCAATTTACCCAAGAAACTAGAGATCTATCAGTCTGACTAGTCTAATATACAAAGCTATAGAATTAATTACCATGGAAATAATCAGCAAAGACATAGGCAACCTTCAGACCCTGGACTCAACCCAGTTTAGTATTGTCAAGGAAAGGTCATGGCTACTATAGCTGGTTGACTTCTTTGAAAGGGTCACCAAGGCAATGGATGAGGGGAAAATATTGTATACCGTCTACCTGGATCTGGCAAACACTTTTGATGCAATACCTCACTTGGTTATTGTTAACAAGCTCACTAAACTGGGCATAAACTCTTACATATCTCACTGGATTGCCAACTGATTCACAGACATGACCCAAGAAGTCAGAACTGATGAGACCACCTCCACTAAGAGACCAGCCTTAAGTGATGTACCTCATGTCTCCATGTTGGGTCTACTACTATTTGGCATTTAGTTTTCAAGGTCATTGTCAAAGGCCTTTGGCTGACCAACTTTGCAGAAGACTGCAGATTTTGAGCTATCATAGATTCTCACATGATACAAACATTTTACAATATGGTCTCACACAGACATATTGCTGGTGTCAAAGTCATGGATCACTGTGGCTTTTGGGAAAATGGCTACCCAGGCTAACTCTTCCATCTATAAGACACCCAGAATAAGTAGCTAGGGATCTGGGAACACATGTAGATAGTAATCAGGCCTTTGAGCAACATGTGCCTATGGTATTATTAAAATCATTCTGTCACCCAATGTTTAAGTAACGGCATGACATCCAGGTTCAAGGGAGCCACAGTGTCACATTATTTGTCCCTTATAAGAGCATCATTGAGTATGATGCCCCCTTTAGCATGTACCTGACTAGACACATGCAACAGCTGGAACACTCACAAAGGTTCCTCACCAAAAGAATCAAGGCTATAAACATTTTGTCATATACTGATTGCGTAAATGCACTATCTTTCTACTCAGTGTCTTACATGTTACTGAGGGGTGATCTAGGCCAAGCATGCAAGGCATCCTCATATTCAACAATAAAGGCCCTTTTGCACATCTAAAAAATGAACAGCATCAAAACTAATAGATCCAAGGATTTAAATTTTGCTTACAACATGAATTTGCCATACTGGTGATACAGATACATGTCTTAGAGAATCCCCATGCTCTGGAACAGGCTCCTCATTCATGTGCAGCAAAGTCTATACATAACCCTACTTAAGCATAACCCTGACCAATGGATGAGAAATCTGAAATTCAACTTGAGTCTGGCCCCTATGTCTCTGTTAGAAAGAAGTGGGCAGTAACTATGCCCAAACTAAGAAACTGTAAAATACTGCTCCAAACTCCAAACTCCACTAATCAAAGCAAAAAACACGAAAGCGAGGACGAATGCAGGCTGGAAAAGATCCTCCAATTTTATTGACACACAAAACCACAAATAGTATTCCACAGAATGAACGCCTTCACAGTTACAGCGTTTTCGTCCGAATGGACTTCATCAGATAAAATTAACTTTTACTTTATGATGTTTATATATAAAAACAATTTCCACTTGCACCAATCGTTTATCCATTCCGTTTTAAACGTACAAATCAACCTACAAGCTGCTGAATAAATAATTAATTCATCACTTCCTGTTTCCATAATAATTGATTCTTTGTATATGAATAAATAAACTTTTAAATAAATAAATAAATATTATTTATACATTAAAAACTCCTATAAATGTTAACTGTTTATAAATATTCTAAATTACATGTTAAAAATATGTTAAAAATGTTCGTTAAAAAATCTTTTTAATGAAACTATTCTAACCTGAATGCCCAAACTAACATACCCTCACATAACCTTTAGAAACTTCCTAACTAACATACCCCCTTCTAATAAATGCCCATAATACCAAGGGACACAGTGGTGCTATGGATAATATTGCTGACTCATAGCAAGAGGTTGTCCTCTATGATTCTTGGCTGGGGTGCCTTCTGTGCAGAGACTGCATGTCCTCCCTCTGTTCATGTGGGTTTCTTCTGGGTATTCTAGTTTCCTCCCACAGTCCAAAGACATGCAGTAGGTGGACTGGATACTCTAAATTGGCCATAGGTGTGAGTGTGTGGTACAGAAAAAAAAACAGCCAAGACAGGGCTATCCACCTGGTGGTGTGAACTTTAGCTCTAGATGATTGTCATTGTTAAAGTGACACACCAACTGCATGTGTAAAAATGGGGAAAAGGGGTTATGGAAGGATGGATGCCAAGGGACATAATTGGGTTGGGATGCACAGCTAGACTTATAAAGGTCCATGTGGCCATTAGCCTAGTATACACTTATGAACATATGAACATATTAGGTTCATAGGTCAGTACTAGGCTATCTGCCCAAAGGCATTTATAAGCCTAGCCAGAATGTGTTGGCTTTCGCCACCCCCTTAGATTAGTTCCCTGTGCCTCTGTCCAGCAGAGCCACTGAAGTGATCCCCGGGGTAATCTTTCTGTTTACCATCCACTCGTCAAGGTTTCTTTTGAAGAGCATTAGTGAGGAGCTCTGCCTAATGTAGATTGAGATATTGTTCCAAAGCATGGGAAGTCCGTGGGACAGGAATCTATCCCTCCAGCACATCCTATTTATTGTTGTGTTGAGGTTTAGATCCCTAGAGCGTGTGGCTCAAGGGGATAAGGTTTTCTTTAGGTGGAGTATGTTCATCAATACCGGGTTGGACATGGCCTTGTATGTCAGGCAGAGATCACCTCTGAGTAGGCAGTATGCAACCGACTACAGCTGTCGTTTCTTCATTTGAGCTGCATAGGGCATCTGTTTGAGGCCAGTAATCCTCTTGGTGAGGTACATCTGTGGTCTTTCCAGCTGTTGCAGATGTCTTGTAAGGTACATCCCAAATGGGGCATTGTACTCTATGATGGGTCTGATGAGTGATGAGTAGAGGGGCACAATGACCTCTTTTGATCTGGATGCGAAACCCTTTGTGATTAGGTGGGCCACGTAGAAGGATTTTCTAACCCCTTTGGCAATGTGATTATCAATGGTGAGATTACTGTCTACTTGGGTCCCCAGATCTCTTATTACGTCTTCCGTATTTAGGGGACTACCACCTATGTGGTAGTTTTGGGTACTTTGTTTTTTCCAAAGGGGGTGACTATGCACTTTTTGGCATTTAGCTTGAGGCCATGATTTTGACACCAGGTGTCCATCTCAGTGAGACCCTTTTGGAGGATGTCTGTGTCAGCCAGAGAGTCAATTATAGCCCCTAGTTTGCAGTTGTCTGCGAATTTGGTCAGACGTAGTCCTCCTGTGCTTGTCTGTACCTCTGAGAAGTATATGCTGAACAGGAGAGGTCCTAGGACTGAGCCCTGGGGAACACCACTTGTTACCGGTTTAGAGTCGGACCTAGCACCTAGCTCTATTGTACTAAATTCTTAGAATGTATATAGAAAAAACATAATATATTGGAAACATTTTCAAAGGAATGGACAAATATAGTTCACCTGTAATGTAGGACATAGATTTTCAGGCCTTTGCCATGCACTTAAAGGTGGATTTCATGGTGATTTATTGTTTGCTTGACACTTATTAGATAAATGTAATTCCTTTTCCTCATCCCAGTCTATACCACATCACCTTACTGAGCCTTTCCTTTAGTTATCCTGGGATGAACTTAATGCATTATTTTTATTACAGAACATTTTTTCAAGACTGTGACTATGAACAACCACAAAACACAATGATCCATAGCATTTCTCTGTCAGATAGAACTAAGGGTTAAGAATATGAGCTGTTGACAAGTTGTTTCCTGAGGTACAGGGTTTGATTCCCACAGCTTTCATTTGCATACTTTGTAACATTGAGCTAGTCACTTAGCCAGACAGTGTTGTGGCTGAATTTATGCTAGGCTGCTTAATGCTCTCCCGGACTGCATGCCCAACTAACATGTCATGCCATTATTCTGTTAATAAAGCAGCAGTTTTCGCTAAGCTATTAAAGGCTGACTTTGTATGACACACAAATGATTTGAGTCAGAATTATATCATTTTCAGTCCAGCATCTAAACCGCTCATTATGTCACCAAAGCTGTCTCACTGCTTTGGCTCCTTCTAAAATCAAGCTAAAAGAGATACTGAACAATGCAGGATGATTGAAGAAATCCTGGATGATCTGTCTATCTATCTATCTATCTATCTATCTATCTATCTATCTATCTATCTATCTATCTATCTATCTATCTGTCTGTCTATTTATCTATCTATCTATCTATCTATCTATCTATCTATCTATCTATCTATCTATCTATCTATCTATCAATACTTTATCATTACCCAAAAAGTGAACAACAGAAATGGGACATACTTCTCCGAGTATTCACAAGTGAGTTATGACTTTTTACTACACCCAGCAGCCACTTGTAAATAATGACTTTTTAATAAAGTTGCCTGTTTCTGATCATTTTGTCAGCATCATGTCTGGTGAAGCAGAAGCATTCTGTGAGAACAGTTGGAACTCTGCCAGAAATAGCAGCTCTCAGAATAGTGTGACAGCTCTGTGACTTGCTGCTACTGAGGGGATTCCTTTCTTTGTCCAAATTGTGATGCTCTAAAGGTGTTTAGGTAATGTGCCCGCTAGACAGAATGTAGTTTTGGACTCTCTCTTTTTCTGATAGTGCTTGATGAAAGAGTATTATAAAGAGTTTTGTTCACCGGATCATGCATTTTTGCAGCATATTCAAAGATACAAAATGGGCTTCTGTAAGGACTTCTGGAAAAGCTTACCATCTAGTGATGATAGGCTTATGGCTAAGCAAATTAATGGAAATGGTGTTGGAAAAATTGAAAAATTCTTCTTGTGTTTACTTGTATTGGAACCAGAGAATGCAGCATATCTGCAATGACAATAGCAAACTGCTAACCATTGTGGCAACGTATTTGCTGAAGTTCTCAAGTATTTCATGAGAAACGTCAATGACAAGTGACTGACAGTTCCATAGAATCAGCATAATTACTCTATTCTGTATCACGTTAATGGCCATAGTTTTCTTTATTCTAGGAAGAATTGTCTGCTTATTAAATAGGGATAGAAAATTATGGAATCTCCTCCAGTTATTGCATGCTAAAGGGTATTAGGATTCAGAAAATACTGACAATGACTGATTATTTGTTTTAATGATAATATTTTACAGTTTGTATCTCCTTGGTCTATCAGACACCAGGTTCTGCCCCTCCATTCACCCTCATTCTGCTTAGGCTCTCTCTGCTCCCTGACCCTGCCCCCAATTCCCACCCATCCCAAAACATCTGCACTTATTTAAAACTGACCACACCCACCAATTACTAACATCCAGTCACATTTACCACCACACAATTAACACCCACACTATACCCACGCATTTCTACTCACTCATACACCATATACCTATCCCCACTTCATTTCCCTTTTACCTATTAATCTGCTACTACTCATTACACTTCACTTCACATTTCTCCTATAATACACTCAACATCTTAATGCAATTACCTCAGAAACTGTCTTCTTCAATTTTAATTCCAGTACTAAATTGCCACTATCCCAAGAATCAGAAATGTTATTCTTATATACATCCACCCTCGTGCTACTTTCTCTAGCCACTCAACTAACATCACTGCCAGCGATTCAACACTGTCCTCCTATACCACACCATTCCCTCACCCACTATACTCAAAACCCATAAACTTTTTGATAGCACTGCACCTTTATAATACTACTTACATAGCACATTTTACATACAGATATTCACATCAGTATTCCCCATCCCAAATTTCTCTCATGTATAATAATTTGATAGCAAAACTCTCAGAATCACTCTTATACTTAGCATCCTGTCTCAAACTCAGTGGTAACATTCACTCAAACTCTGGCCCCAAAATTGATCTACACATACCCCTTAACACCACAGCCTCACAGTGTTTTAAGTACCTCCTCTAAAGGTACAAACCTACTACTCATCAACATGAATCTCAGAAGCATAGTAAATAAGGTACATAAGCTCCATGCTGGTTTTTCATGCTACTCACCTAACATCACTGTACTAACAGAAACCTAGCAGAAACTATAAATAAATAACAATGAAATTCTCCCCCAGGTGATAACATACTGTACATAGACTTGACAGAAAAAACAAATGTGGAGATGGAATAGCCATTACTCATAAAAACAATCTCAAATTACAACTTGTAGAACAAAAAATCACAGAATTCAATAATGCCAAGATATTATTTAGCAAACCCGAAATAAATTCCAATAAATACATAACCATTATAGGTACTTATATTCCTCCTGGTAATAACCATGCTATAGTCAAAGAAATGCTTCACTGGACATCCCTAACATTTCCTCAAGAAACATTCATACTGGGAGACTTTAACACAGACTGGTTCTCCTTTCCCTCAGACAACCCCACTAATTTCATCACTCTACCTGGCTTCACCCAAGTAATACAATCTGCAGCCAAAATATACAAAGTTACTAAAAGACAATCTATTCTTGACTGGATCTTAACTAACAACCCAGCTTATGCTTATCACTCGGGCTGCCTCCTGATAGTATCAGTGACCTCAACCCTACCTAAATACTTAGCCAATGTCTTCATTCTCCAGGAAACACTATCTATTAACAAATTCATAATAAAAAAGACTTTAATGCCCAAACCTTCATCTCCATCCTGCAACTCTGTAACTGGACCCAACTTAGATCATTGCCCCTAGATAATGCTGTAGATAATTTAAATGCCACATTTCTTAACCTGTTGAACAAGATAGCACTATGCAGCACTAAAAGAGTGAAATCAAATGTTGCTCCCTCATATACAAAAGACAGCAAACAACTAGTTAAACTGAGAGGTAAAGCCTGGGCACAATGGCATTCCAATAAAACTCAAGTTAAACTAGATCATTAGTGACAACTTAGAAACAGACAAATCACAAATCAAGATAGACAAATAAACCTACTACAATGAAATCCAGAAAAATCACCATAACAACCTCAAAAATTCTGGTTTGCCTTTAAAAAAAAAAATCTCCTCCAGTCCAGCCAGGCTTCAACACCAACGCCATCATCCATGAACAATATAGATAGTATAACATCCCAGTTCAATCACACTTTAAAAATTCTATACCATCTCTTTCCAAGAACAACTAATCCTGTGGCAGCAGGTGTAAGTGTAGGGCTGGAGTACAGATGGTCATAGGTTCTAATACAGCATTGGCACCCTTTATTGACACGGACATCGAGTTTGCACTTATTTGCACATCACCCATGCAGCACAGCAGTGGGCAATGTTGGCAGTTATTGACGCAAACACTTCTGCCTGCAAATTTTCCCTTAGTACTCTGCTGGTGCTCCATCAATGAATTCTCCCAATTATCCCTTACTGACAGGTAATACATTCAGCAAAGCTCCTGTGGTACCAGCACAGATCCTACTTACTAGCCCTTTGTATTTTTTGTCCACTTCTCCTATCCTCTACTTTATCTGGCCCTTCCTGTCCTCTCTCTGTTTTCTGACCACATCAACTTACCTAACATTATGGACAGACAATTTCCCACAGTTTCTCCAGCAAGCCTGTTCGACATGGGCATCCTAAAATGATTTAGCAATTGTCTCATTTACACTGACAACCCACTTCTTCTAATCCACCTAAATTCATTATGTGAGAGATGCATCTATATCAAGAACCGAGAATTCAGGCTTTCTTGCTCACCAGTCAGTTCATCTAATACTAAGCAGGTTGTCAGCATGCATACCTCACCTTCTGCTCCTATCAAACCAACAACACATAAACCTACATATGTGGAGGTCCTTACCAGTTTACCTAATCAGAGACCTCCCAAACACAAAAACAAGCTCGCTTTACATTATACATCCTCTGCAAAACATAGTACACATAATATATCACACACCAGTATCTCACCAGTCAAGCTCCTAAGGCATAACACAAAAAACAGACATCTTAGTCATACTCAACTCAGTTGTGAAACACAAAGATGTTCCTCTCAATAGGTTGGATAAGGAAAAGGTCAAAGTCAGTTGTCTGTCAGGTGCCAGGATCAGCCATACCACACACGCACTCAAGGTTCTCAACAACAGGGATTGTTATGACTCAATCATAGTCCATGTTGGTGTGAATGACTTGAGGCAGACATCACTGGACTATATGAAGAGAGATGTGTCAGAGCACCCTGATTATGTATCTCAGGCAGGTATATTCCTAGCCTTAAACAACATTTTACCTTCACCTAGGATGATACCTCAATACAAACAAAAAATTATTGACTTCAACTATTGGCTTAGTTTCTAGTATCATTCACAGGAGATCAGTATCTGTCAGTCTGGGATGACATGCTCAACAGACCTCAATGCTTTGCCAGAGATGGTCTTCATCTGTCACCCCTGGGATTTTGGTTGCTGGCTAAGGCTCTTGCCTCCCCATAGTGCCATTTTTAGGCAATGTCACAAGAGCAAAATTCCTGGCATAAAAATGCCCTCTAAAAGAATCTCAAGATTATGTTGCTAAACACTAAGAGTCCAAACCAGAAACTGCAATCACTGGAAGCAGTCCTCACTCTAGAGTACCCCTCTCCATGACAAGTAGTGTACCTCTCTAGCCCTCATTAAGAGGAACCTGGATGACTGGACAGGAAACAGAAAATACACCCCTGGGATCCCACCTGTGTCCCTGCTGGATAGGGGAAACAGGTGCTGACTTTGAAGGAACATGGGTGAAATTCTTGGCTAAGCTTATAAGGGTCTCCAGACCAATAGCTTAGTATTATCCTATAAACCTAAGAATCTATAAGATGCCAACATGTGTCCAGCCAGTTAGACCTGGTTTAAGGCTGCATCTCCTTCCATGCATTCAAACCACAAACTGAAGGCATGAGAACTAAAGGAGGTGGTGTATGAATGTTCATTAAAGATAAATACACCTCTAGATTGGTTAAACAGCACAAACCCCTTGAATTACTTCAGGTGCATGAATCAAGACATCCACTCAGCCTACTTAGATCTACTTGAGTCAATCAAGATACAACCAAACACCCTAGTTTTGGGTGATGTTAATTACCTGTCCATTGACTGGGTAAATTATGCATGTTCTAACTCACTTGCCCAAAGGTTCCTGGGCTTCCTTAACTCCAATGCCCTGGACCAGCTGGTTGACATACCAACAAGTGGCTCAAACATCTTGGATCTGGTGCTTATCAATATGGGGGACCGTTGCACCACCCCTAGTGTGTGGCCATCCCTGTTGAGATCTGACCACAAATCAGTCTCTCTTGAAGTAACTATAACACATAACCCCCTCCCCTTATACTAAAAAAAGCTCTCCAAGGCCAATCACAACCTCTTACATGACTGCACAAATAACTTCATAGCCCCTCCCACCACTGATGGAACAGACACCTATGCTGAGTTATACACCAATGCTTTATACGAGCACCTGTGCAATTGTATAGTCTCTGCCATACCTGATAGTTCCTAAGTAAGATCTTCAAAGAAAAACAAACCTGCAAAATGGTTAACTGCCATTAATAAGTTATACAAAAGGAGAAAGAGATTGCTGTCTAAGAATAGGAAGGAATGGTTTCAAAACTGGAAACACTCCCTCCTCAACTTAAACAAGCAAATAAGACTCCTAGTGAATTTCTCCAAAGCTATGAATTCAAATTAGCTTCCCTAGCTAAGGATAACTGCAAGGCATTGTTTAGTTACACCTGTAACCTCAAAGGTAAGGCCCAGATTTGTGCTGAACTCATAGTTAATGGTACTACATATATAGAACCTGTGGATATAGCAAACCTGCTGTCTGACAGGTTCAGTGAAAACTTCACTCCCCTGTCCCTGCCATATATACCCAAAGCATCCCTAGCACCTGCCTTCCCCCCACCTAGTATCTCCAAGGAGCAGGTATTAAACACCCTCTCCAAGGCCAAAAACACAGCCTCTATGGAACCAGTCAGCATCCTGCACTATGTACTACATTGGTTAAAACAGGAATTAGCATCACCATTAGGCACACTTTTCAATCACAACCTAAGCACTGGCTTCATCCCAGCATAAAGCTAAACATCCCTTTGCACAAAGGGGATGCATACACAGACCCCAGGAACTACAGACCCATTAGTCTGACCAGCCTTATCTGCAAGGCCATGGAGCGAATCATCATGGACCTTATTAACAAAGATATAGGAAATCTCCAAATGCTCAACCCCACCCAGTTTGGCTTTGTCAAAGGGAGATCATGCCTGGTGGACTTCTTCAAGACAGGCACCAAAATCCTAGACGAGGGCAGATCTGTGCATATGGTCTACCTAGACTGATCCAAGGCCTTTGATACAATCCCCGACTCAGGCATCATTGATAAATTCACCCAGCTGGGTATCAACCCATATATTGTGGGTTCCTATTAGAATGACAAAAACGCATTTTGTCGAATGTGTTTTCATCGACACCTAAAGAGCGAACAGGCAAAATAGCGAAGCAGCTGTTCAGTGAATTCTTTCTCTGGGAAATTAGTCGCTTGACCACTTCATTGCTTTGCCGTGTTTCTGCACTGTAGTGTGGTCTCAGAGATTTCCTTATCTGGCATAGCTCCCAAGCGTAAATGTGCAAGAGTTACTGACCTTAGTGTTAGGGTGCGGGTTAAGGTAAGTGCATATGTATGAAAGTGTTTACTTTTTTGTTTTTTGCGTTAGATGTACGGTTGAGTTAAGTGCATATGTGTTTTAAGTTGGTTACTTTTGTTTTGGGGGGTAGAATTAGGGTTGAGGTAAGTGTATATGTGTTTGGAACTGTTTATGTAAATGTGCAACAGTTACTGACCTTAGGGTTAGGGAGCGGGTTAAGGTAAGTGCATATGTTTTAAAATGTTTACTTTTTTTTTTTTGTTAGATGTATGATTGAGTTACGTGCATATATGTTTTCATCTGTTTACTTTTTTGGGGGGTAGAATTAAGGTTAAGGTAGGTGTGTATGTGTTTGGAACTGTGTACTGTTTTTTTTTTTTTTGGAACAGTGATTTCTTTCCCTAGGAAAGAAATCGCTGTTCTGAGGTGTCAACATTTTCAGCTTTTGCTGAAATAGGGTTGATGAAACATCATTCGCTGTTTTAAACATTTGATGTTTTAATATAGACCCACATATTGCTAGGTGGGTTGCAAACTGTCTCACTGATAGAACTCAGATGGTCAAATAGGGGACTCCACCTCCTCCAGCAGAACAATAACCAATGGTGTTCCACAGGGATTGGTTCTGGGACCCTCTACTGTTTGGAATCTACTTCTCCAAAGTACACGCTAAAACTAAAGGACTGTGGATGACAGTTTGCTGATGACTGCAAACCGGGAGCAATCACTGAAACCCCTAGCGATGTCAACATCCTGTAAGAAGATCTTACGTAGACTAATGACTTGTGCCAAAGTCATGATCTTAAGCATAATGCAAAAAATGCATTATCATCCCCTTCAGCAAGGGTTATATTCCTGCTAACTACCACATCAATAGCAATACTCTAACCACACAGTCAGTGGTGAGATATCTAGGCACACAGGCTGACAGCAACCTTAACTTCGATCGTCATGTCTCCACAATGGTAAGAAGGCATTTTATATTACTCATCTCATAAATGAGGGCATTTCCTACAGAAAAAAAGAGGTTATAACCCCCCTGTACCCTTCCCTCATCAGGCCAATAATAGAGAACAATGCTGCCTTTGGTGTGTTCCTTTCCAAGCACCTGCAGCAATTGGAGAGACCACAAAGGTTTCTTACAAAGAAAATTCAAGATCTTCAAGATCTGTATTATGTGGACAACCTGAAGTCATTGTCACTTTACTCTGTGTCATACAGACTGCTCACAGTTGATCTGTGCCTTGCATATAGAGCAATCTCTGACCCAGCTTTAGTAGAAAAGATGCACATTTGCAAGTCAAATGGCACATGGATCACTCACTCAAAGGACCTTAACCTGATATGTGACATCAACAGAACTTGCTGGAGAGAGAGATTTATCTCACAGAGGTTACCCCACCTTTGGAACAAGCATCCTATTCATAAACAAAGCCCCTTGATAGTCCCATTTAAGCATACTTTGGAAGACTGGATGGGTAACCTGAAATTTATCCTGAGGGTTCCACCCGAGTCCCTCTTTGACAGGGGCAATAGGTGCTGATTTTAGTGTCTGCTTGAATCAGACACCCTTGGGAACATGGGTTGAACTTGGCTAGGCTTGTAAGGGCCCTGGTGCCATTAGCCTAGTGACCTCCTACGAGCCTATGAATAGCAATTCTCCTCTATCCTTATAGTACCGATGGAAGTCAATGACACCTAATCCTTCAAACCTATAAAACCCAATAATATTAAAAAATTGCTCAGTTAACTGAAACCGGCAACCACAGCAGCTGAAAACTTACCTGCAGAATACCTTAAACTAACAGCTGAAGCCATCTCTTATCCTATTTCCTTACTGATTAACTACTCTGTCTGTGAACACTGCTTTCCCATAATCTGGAAAATATCTTACATCATCCCACTACAAAAGGGAGGGAATTCTACTGAACTCTCTCATTATAGACTTATAGCTATTTTATCTGCCCTAGCCAAAGTACTAGAAAAATATATTCACACCCAGCTCATAACTTACTTCTTATCTAACAAACTCCTATCCAATACTCAGCATGGTTTCTGCCCCAATTATAGCACCACTACTGCCCATTTAAGTTTTACAAATACTATCAACCAATATAGAAATTAAGGTAAACAAGTATCTTCCTTCTTCCTGGATATGTCAAAAGCTTTTGATACCATCTCTCACCATAAACTCCTCACTGGACTCACAGACCTAAAACTCAGTCACTCTTCTATAGCATGGTTCCAAAACTACTTTACTGGTCGACAACAAGCTGTAAAATGGCATCAATGTTGTTTTTCTTTTATTTATCACCATGGGTGTCTCCCATGGCTCAGTTCTAGATCCTCTTCTCTTTAGTATTTTTACCAATAAACTTCACGCTGCTACCCAATTAGCCTCTGTCATTCAGCATACGGATGACTCTACACTCATCTGCGTTGCTCCCAGTCCCACCCTACAACTAGAAGATACTACACAACAGTCTTTCTCTGCTGTGGAATCCTGGCTGTCAGATTCTTGATTGATACTTAATTCAGGTAAAAACTAAACATATGCTCTTTTATTCCAACAAATCTACAGATTCTCCATCTTCATTTCAAATCTATTACTTTAACAACACCATAATAATGAAACTCCTAGGTGTTCTAATTAACAGCAATCTGGTGTTCTAATTTATTTATTTATTTTATTTTACATTTGTTAACCGGGGGTGTCTGACTGAGCCAAAAAAGGAGAAATAGGCCCTTTTTCAGCAGAGGCCCAGGGAGAAAAGCTCCACAAAGAAAAAAATACAGATACATTTAGTTATTTAGACATGATCAGTACACACACAAATTACAAAAGACATGTTTTTACAGTGGTATGCAGCACATCAACAGTTACAGTGGAGAGAACAAACAAAAATATTAATTTAAAAATAAAGGTAATTAATAGATTTGTGGTGTACAGCTGACATTTGGAACATAGGTAGAATACATACATAGTACACAGGTACAGTACATACATTGCAGATTAGCCAGGGTTTGTGAGTAAGATTGAAAACTGTTATAAAGTGCTCTAGATTTAGTATGCATACCTTATCTGCTTTCACTAGCCTAGGGAGCAATCATGGCACTGCCAACTTTGCTTGAGATGTTGCCTGATGAGGTCTTTAAAGGAGGCTTTGGATGATGTGTTTTGAATGCTAATGGGGACAGAGTTCCATTTGTTAGCCACTGAACTATTATATAGCACATCTGCAAAGTTATTGTAGCTGTTGGTGACTTCTAGTAGTAGTTTGCTTGATGATCTAAGAGGCCTTTTGGCTAAGTGATGTTGTACTAGATTTTTGAGGGCAGGACACTTATTGGGGAGGTAATAGATAGAATGACAGAGGCAGAGCTGATTGTAGGTTAGGAGATTGGGCAGTTCAAGCCAGTGGAGCTGTCTCAAAGCAGTACAGTGATGACTTATATATGAGCAATTTGCAACAAAGTGGGCAATTCTGTTATAGCAGGCTTCCATTTTGCTTAGTTCAACTTTGTTTGAGATTAGTCAGAATGGGAGATGCATAGAGTAGGGTGGATAGAAGTTGGGAGTGAGCAATAGCTGATCTTGTGTTGTTGGTAAGAAATGGTTTGATACATTAGAGTGATCCCAGTTTGGCATGTGCTTTTTTAATAGTTAAGTTGAGATGACTATCAAATTTTAGGTGGGAGTCTATGGTTATTCCCAATAGCTTAGCCTGTGCCACTGGAGTGATTGGAGTAGCATTTGTGGAGTAGATAGTGAATTGACTGTTATCAGTGTTTTTGTTAGAACTGGTTATAATCATAAGCTGAGTTTTCTTTGGATTGAGGGTAAGTTGGGCTTTGGTAAGGTAGTTTTCACTGTCAGAGAATGCTAGTTGAGTTGTTTGCAGGAGGGTGGGAATGTTTTGTGCAGCACAGATTAAGGTAGTGTCATCTGCATACTGAATGATAGATGCAAGCTTTGTAGAGGTATGGAGGTCATTTGTGAAGACTGTGAATAGTAGTGGTCCTAAGATAGAACCCTGTGGGACTTCTATAGTTATGGGCAACTTGAGGAGAGAGAGAATTTTCCCATTTCACAGCTTGGTACCTGTCAGTTAAGTAGCTTTGGAACCAAGTAAGAGTGGAATTTGATAGGTGATATTGGTTTAGTTTGTTTAGCAGGATTTGGTGTAAGACTGTGTCAAATGCTTTGGACATATCCAAGAAAAGTGTTGACACTTGTAGGCCTTCATTTTTGAGATGGTTTACTGTGTCTGTGAAGCAGAGGAGGGATGTAGTGGTACTATGGGCAGGTCTGAAACCATGCTGAGTAGGTGACAGGATGTTGCTGTCTAGGAGATAGTTTAGCATTTGGGTATGGATGCATTTTTTCTAGGATTTTGGCCAGGGGGGAGAGTAAAGCAATGGGTCTGTAGTTATTAAGTTCAGTGGAGGTCCCACCTTTATGTATGGGTGTAACATAGGATATTTTCCAGAGATTGGGTACATAGTTTTCAACAATTGATCTGCTTATGAAAGTGGAGACTGGGATAGCAATAGCATCTGCTGTGAATTTCAAGAAATAGCTGGGGAGTAGGTTGGCTGCTGTTGATGAGGTTTTTAGTTTGGAGAGCATGCTTTTGATTGAAGTGGTGGAAACTGTTTTGAGGGTAAAACTTGTATTAGTGTTATTTGTCTTGGGGGGGGGATAGTGAGGAAGGAGCTGTCCTGTGATACCAAGGATAGAACTGAGTTCACAAAGTGGGAGTTGAATTGTGTTTCGATGGGAACTTTAGTGTCAGGGGTGGTTGGTTTGGGGATGGATTTTAGTAGCTGGTTTACATTTTTCCAAATTTTGGGGGGGGGGGGGGTTGTGTTGGTATTTAGTTTGTAATGTTGTATAGTAGGATTTTTTGTCCAGCCTAATGCATTTTTTTTGCACGGTTGCTCAGTTCTTGGTACTTAGTTAGGCTTTGTGTTTCTTTGTTTTTTTGATAGTAAAGCCAGGCAGTGTCTCTGGACTTGAGGATTTGTTTGGTTTCTTTACTGAGCCAGGGGTTTGTAGAGGTTCTAACCTTGATTATGCATAATGGAGCTAAGGGTTGTAGATATATTTTGTTGAAATATTCTACAGCCTGGTCAAGTGGGAGGGTTTTTAGGGGGGGTCCAGTCACAGAGTAAAGTGTTGAGGACCTCAAGAGAGAATTTTTTTGTGTTTCTAGTGGATATATAGTTAGTGGTTTTGCATATGCTTGTTCTACTACGTATAAAGTATATTATGTTGTGGTCACTTAAGGTGTCTGGGAGACTGCCTCTGTGAGGGTACAAGGTGGGGCTGTTAGTTAGGACCCAGTCAAGGATGGATTCCCTTTTAGTTTTTTTATCACTTCTAGTTGGAATTTGGACTAGCTGCTGGTAGCCATGGAGATTTATTAGATTACTTGGTGGTTCTGATATACAGATGAACCAATCTAGGTTGAAGTGCCCCAGAATAAGGGTTTCTTGTGAGTATATGGAAGAACACTAGGATAAGAAGTCTTCAAGGCTAGCAGGTGTATTACCAAGTGGAATATAGATCACAATTGTGGTGATGACCTTTTGAGGGTGAAGTTGAAGTTGTGAGATAAGTATGTCCCAATTATTGGGGAAGGGGTAGGAGTTTGGTAATCGATGGACAGTTCAGTTGGACTTGGGCAGTAAGGCAGTTCCACCCCCTTTAGGAAGTGGTCTGTCTTGTCTAATGATATTGTAGCTGGTAGGGAGAACTTCTGAGTTAGCTATGTTTTTATTTAGCCAGGTTTCTTTTAAAGCAACTATGTCTGGGGAGTAGTGTGCTATTGTGGCCTGGAGTTCAGGTATTTTATTTTTGATACTTATAATATTAATATTTAGCATTAAAAGATGGTTGGTTTTGCTGCTGTTGTTGATTTGCCCAGGGATGAAGATAGTGGGGCTGTTATGTTCTGACATTTGTGTTGGAGCATTTTGTGTTGGGCAAGATGGATTTGGGCCTGCGCTGGGGTGGATATCCCCACTTATGGTGAGTCTGGTGTTAAAATGGTGATACAGATGTTGGAGTTTGGTGAGGAGTGTGAGAAAGTATTGAGTTTATTTGGAGTAGGAATGAGAACATATGTGGTTAGTTCTGAATTGGTCCGTTATGTAGTTCTTGAACAATTGTGGGCAGATATTATTATAATGTGTGATGTCTGTATATGAGAGTGCATAATGTAGTGTTGTGCTACTAAGTTTAGGGATATTTCTAGAGTGATAACTTGTGGTGTTGTAAAGAATTATGAGAAGACAGACTTAACTTAGTTGTGTGATAGTCATGGTTATAAAGTTTAAGTTGGTTCTATGTGAGGGGTCTGAATAGGAATTATAGGGGTGCACTATATGTGGATGGGGACGTAGTGTGGGTGATGTAAAAAATGCCTAGTGGGAATGAGAGTGATTGAGAGTATTTTGTGTGGACAGCAATTTGAAATTTGATAAACATCTATCTCAAACCACCAAAAAACACATATAAAATTAGGTACTCTATGCAGAATCAAACCTTTTCTCACCAGCCCTACAAGTCAGGCAATTGCCAGAACCCAGCTGGTCTCTACTCTGCTATATGCCACCCCTGTTTTTACCAACCCAAAGAAAATAGTTTGGGCAAAAGTAGAAACATGCTGCAACAAAATAGCCACATTTGTTACAAATTCCCAACACAGATCCTGCCACTCCTCTTCCCTACAACAGTTCAACTGGTTAGAATTGCCCCACTACGTAACCTATACCCAGCTCATCTCTGCCCACAGACTGATTCACCAACCTGAAAAATCCCCTGCTCTTCAAAACTTACTTTTACCCTGTGCCAATAATTGGGTCCTTCATTTCCCCAATAAATTTGTACTACAAAATATCACATCCAACAACAGAGCTGGGGGCGCTCTTTACTCTTACTATGTCTCCAAAATATATCTCTGAACATATTAGAACTAATGCTAACCACTCTACTTTCAAAAAACTACTTATGAACCACCTTTTAAACAACTGGCTCTGCCCATACTCTATCCTTGGCTAAGATACACGCTTCTTGTCATTAGCTTCTCACCCAACATCCTTTCCACTTAATTACCAACATATGTAAGTATTTATATTTTTAACACTCCACTTCTTCTCCCACTCCCCAACAAAAAAATATTTCTTTTCTATTTTAACGCACCTTCCATTGCCTTGCCCAACCCCTTAACGTGTTACACCAATTCCTCAGTTTTAACTTAACCCCTATTCCTCCTCACTGACCACATTCTCCCAACACTTGACTCTCTCCAAGTATTGGTTTCCTCTTGCTTCTGTCCTATACGTACCCTCACATTACTGTCCTACCTTTCCTAATATCTCCCTTCTATTCCCCTCTCCTCTCTCATCCCTGTTCTACATGGCCTGCAAACTAATTATACTATGATAATTAATACTCATTTTGCAGTCTTACAGCATATTTCCATCTGACCATTTAATCTATAAAGCGTGCTTCTCACATGGCTTTACCCTCCTTAAGAGACGTATGTCTGTATCTACTGTAAAGTATTTGAAATATGTTTGTATAAAATGTATTCTCTCATCATTATTGTCCTTGTTCAGGTAATTTACACACTGCTGGAGCCCTCCTGTGTCCTCACACAGTGCTATTCAAACTATCTGGAGGTATACAGAGCTCAGTATATGTTTCTGGCACTGCAGAGTTGTGTACTGGTAATTGTTGTTTGACTAATTTTGTATCATTGCTGGCTGACTTCAGAGTTGTGCACTGTTATTTTTGCTTCACTGTATAGTTTTTCAGATCTCTGCTGAAGGTGTTTATCCCCCCTCCCCCTATTTCTCTGTGTCTTAAGTTGTTATAACTGGTGTTAAATCCTGTGTGTTATCTAACCATCTCAAGGATTACTTGCATAAAGTTAGACCCTCTTAGTAAAAAAGTCTGCATATCATTGCTGGAGCCTTCTTGTGTCCTGAAAGAGTGCTCTTCAAACTATCTGGAGGTATACAGAGCTGAGTATATGTTTCTGGCACTTCAGAGTTGTGCACTTTTATTTTTGCTTCACTGTATAGTTTTTCAGATCTCTGCTTCGTGTGTTGTTTAAATTTGGAGGCTTTTGCAGTTGCCTGCCCCCACTTTAGATTTGATCTGGGACACCCCCCCCCCCCCAGTGGAGTCCTTCTGCACTTGTTTTTAGTCATTTTTAATTTAATTGCATTTTTTAAACTGTTTGGTCTAATATTGCTTCATACTCAAGTGTGCTAGCTTGCACTGCATTTGAATTGTTTTTACTGCTGTTTTTAGCTACTTTCTGTATATATATATATATATATATATATATATATATATATATATATATAAATAAAAGAAAAAAATATATATATGTATATATATATATATATATATATATATATATATATATATATATATATATATATATATATTTACCTTTCCTGTAACTAGTGTAGTCCAGATTCAGACTTGCTGTATCCAGGACTGTATGTAAGCTTCTGAGCCCCCCAAGCTTTCTGTGTTGGAGGGAAGCCTTCTAGCTTATCAATGGGAGTGGTAAGCACTAGGTAACCTATCTACCACATAAGGAGTGGTTCTGGCCCAGAAATTGTAGTTATTGGCCGTTTGGGCAGTTTTTCCATCTCTCACAACCTTTTGATTTAAAAGCACACATTTGCACTTGTTTCCCCTTTTCCTGTAACTAGTTTAGTCCAGATACAAATTCTTAGTTTTAGCACTTGAATTTGCTTATTCATGATCAGCACTTGTTCAGAACTTGTAAGCACTAAATGACCTACTAATTACTACAGCACTCAACCTTCCTCATTACCTAGAGGAAAACAGTTTTTGTACTCACTTTCCTCACTTATCTAGAGGAAAATGGGTTTTTATTCAGGCATGTCCAAGGGTCAGCTCCCAGTGTTCTCTCTTGTCTATCTGATGAATCTGGGCATCTTGGGGCAATATAGAAATTGCCTCATGTACACAGACAACCCTCTCCTCCTACCACCCAACAATACAACCTGTGAGAGAAGTACTTATCTAGCCAAACTAGAGGTAAATCTCTCTCCAATCAAGACTGAACTTGACAGTCAAGAGGAGAAGGTAAACATTTGCACCACACAACACTCATCACATAGTCTCACTAAATCTACACCACCAAAACCCACACATAAAAACACAAATACATTTGCGGAGGCTCTCAATAATAATCTGCTCAAGGAACAGAGACCTCCAAAGCAGAAATGCAAGTAACCTCCACCCCCCAACACAACCCAAATGACACATTGCCCACAGACTAAGTGTGCCACTCAACCACAGCCAATAAGGCAAAACAATGTACCCAACACACAAGTCATAGGTGACACTATAGCCAGGCACACTGATGTCCCACTCACCAGGCTAAACAAGGAGAAGGTTACTGTCAGCTGCCTGTCGGGTGCCAGGATCCGCCACATAACCCACACACTCAGGTCACTACACAACAAGTACAAATATGACTCTGTCATTGTCCATGTTGGTGTGAACGACCTGAGACGTACCTCCCTGGACTACATGAAAAGAGAGCTCTCCGATCTTGTAGCCAAGGCAGGTATGACCCCTAGCCCTGAGTAGCATTCTGCCATCACCCAGAATGATGCCGCAATACAAGGACAAAATGATTGACTTCAACAATTGGCTAAGCTTCTGGTGCCATTCTAAAGGGATCCAGTATCTGTCTGCCTGGGATGACATGGTCGACAGACCACGATGCTTTGCCAGAGATGGCCTGCACCTGTCACCCCTGGGATTCCGGATACTGTCTAAGGTTCTTGCCGCCCCTATACTGCCTTTTTTAGACAAGGTTTAAATGACAAATTCACCACCATAACAGGAAGAGGTGAGCAAAAGCTGAGGGTGATGCTACTCAATGCTAGAAGTCTAAATCTCAAAATGCACTCACTCGAGGCACTCCTTAAAATGGAGAACATCGATATCTGTGCAGTGACTGAGACCTGGTTCAAGGCTCCAGAGAGCACCCCTGCACTACCAGGATATAACTTATACCACACTTTTTGGCCATGTAACCAGGACTGGAACACCAAAGGCGGAGGTGTGTCCATATTCATTAAGGATATCCACACCTCCAGGCTAGTTGCTCAGCATAATGCAGCTGAAGTTATCCAAGTGCAACTAACTCTGGGCAAAACTGCAATCCAAATTGTAGCTTGCCACAGATCACCCACCATGCCCCAGGATTTCCACTCCTCTTTTCTTGATGTACTGGAAAATATTAGGGTTCAACCAAACACCCTAATAATGGGCAATTTCAACTACCCCACCATTAACTGGGAAAACTACTCATGTACCAACTCCTTCACTCAACTCTTTCTGGAATTCATAAACTCCAATGCCCTGGCTCAACTTATCCACACCCCCACCAGAGGCAACAATATCCTAGATCTAGTCATTACCAACATGAGTGACCAGTGTACCACACCTGAAGTCAACGCCTCATTGGTCCGATCTGACCATAAGCTAATTACCCTAGATATCCACATCCATGGTTAAACATTTCTCCAAAGCCAACTTCATGCTTCTTAAGACAGAAGTGGTGAACTTCATGACACCCATGCAGATGGACAATACAGTTACGACTACTGAATCCTACACAATTGCACTTATAAGTACTTACATGAGTGCATGGATCGTGCTATCCCAAACAGAACCAAGATGCTATCCTCAAAAAAAAAGAAAGCCAATCTGGTGGTCCCCTGCCATAAACAAACTGTACAACAGAAGGAAGAAACTGTTGCAAAAGAGAGTAAAATCCCATGAGTGGAGGAGCTTCCTGGTCAGCCTCAGTAAGATGCTGCGATCTCTGATAAAATCCTCCAAAGCTAGTTACGAAAACAAAATTACCACTGATTCTAAAGACAGCCACAAAGCATTCTATAGCTATGTCAAGAATCTCAATGCAACACTCAGATCTGCTCTGAGTTACAGCACAATGGCACTAAATATATAGACCTAACTGATATTGCCAACATCCTGGCAGATAGGTTCAGTGCTAACTTTACCCCTCTCTCACCCCATAAAGACCCCATCTCTATACCGGAAGAATGCAAAGTTCCTGTAATCACGGCTGCACAGGTAAAAACCACACTCTCCAAAGCCAAGAACACAGCATCCATGGGACCAGACCACATCCCCGGTTGCATTCCACACTAACTACAGAACAAACTGGCACCCCACCTAAGTACCATGTTCAATCATAGCCTCACCTCAGAATTTTTTCCTGCTGAATGGCGCATAGCGATGGTTAATCCACTCCACAAGGGGGGAGCCACCATGGACCCCAGTAACTACCGCCCCATTAGCCTGATGAGCCTGGTCTGCAAGGCCATGAAACGTATCATCATGGAACTTATAAACAAAGATATTGGTAATCTCCAAACTCTGGACCCCACCCAGTTTGGGTTTGTAAAAGGCAGATCATGACTCCTAAACCTGATAGACTTCTTTGAAGCAGTCGCCAAAGCCGTAGACAAGGGTAAGATGGTTCACACAGCCTATCTAGATCTTGCCAAGGATTTCAACACCATCCCTCACTCTGGAATTATAGATAAACTCACTAAACTAGGTATAAATCCCTATGTCACAAGATGGGTTGCCAACTGGCACACTGACAGAACCCGCACTGCGAAAGTAGCAGACTCCAAATCTGACTTCAGACCAGTGACAAGTGGAGTACCACAGGGATCAGTCCTGGGTCGTCTCCTGTTTGGTACCTACTTCTCTGAAGTACAAGCTAACACAGAAGGTCTTTGGCTAACGAAGTTCGCAGATGACTGCAAACTAGGAGCCGTAATCGAAACTCCTAACGATGTAGACATCCTACAAAAAGGCCTCACTGAGACAGATGCCTGGTGTCAAAGCCATGGCCTCAAGCTCAATGCCAAAAAGTGCATTGTCGTCCCCTTTGGTAATAACTCTTACCCATGAACTACAACATAGGTGGTAGTATACTTAACACCGAAAGTGTGATAAGAGACCTTGGGAAACAGGTGGACAGTAGTCTCTCCTTTGATAATCACATTGCCACAGTAGTCAGGAAATCCTTCTATGTGGCACACCTCATCACAAAAGGTTTCTCATCCAGAAAAAAAGAGGTCATTGTTCCCCTTTACTCATCACTCATTAGACCCATTATAGAGTACAACGCCCTTTTTGGTATGTACCTCACAATACATCTACAACAACTGGAAAGGCCGCAGAAATACCTCACAAAGAGGATTACCAGCCTCAAACAGATGCCCTACGCAGACCGTCTCAAAAAACTCCAGCTTTACTCCGTCGCTTATTGCCTACTCAGAGGTGATCTCTGCCTAACATACAAAGCTATGTCAAGTCCAGAGCTGTTGGAAATGCTCCACTTAAAGAAATCCCAATCCCTCCGAGCTACATGCTCTAGGGACCTAAACCTTGTCACCACAATAAACAGAACATGCCGGAGGGATAGATTCCTGTCCCAGAGACTTCCCATACTCTCGAATAAACTACCTATCTATATTAAACAAAGCTCCTCATTAGCATTCTTCAAGAAAAATCTTGATGATTGGATGGGAAATGGGAAATTCACCCCGGGGATTACCCCTGTAACTCTGCTCGACAGTGGCACAGGAAAATAATTTTCTTGGGTGGCAAAAGCCAGGGTACCTTTTTGGCTGGGCTTGTATAGGCTCCAGGGCTGATAGCCTAGTACCTACCTATGAACCTATTGTACTATGTTGTTGTGCTACTACTTTCTTGCAACAAATGTACCTTTGAATTTTTTGTAATTATCACTGGAGCTTTTCTCCTGGGGCCTCTGCTGTAAATTGGCTCATACCCAGTCAGACTTTACTGGTAAACTAATGTCAAATAAATAAAGATTTCTTTTAGCCATATTTATAAATGAATCCTGCACCTACATTTGTACATTTAGTAAGTCTATAAGTTCATAAATAAAACAAGATCTTGCATACATTTTCCTGGTTTTGCATTTCTGTATAATGGGATGTCTGAATATATGAGTGTGCTGCCTTTTCATTGGTCCCTATGAATCTGATCCTTCTCTTAGATGATAATGGTTCTGAAAATACAAAGGAGCATTTTATATAAGATGGTTGAGGTTTTTCCTTCACTGAGAAAGACACGAACATAACTACAGAGAGTTGTTATCATACTGAAGCTGGGTTCTAAATGACAGGTCTATAAGATGATGGTTAGTGGAGTTTTTTTTTTTTAATTACCCTCCTAGGCTTCAACTAATGGCTTTATTATTGGTACCCAGTTGTCTCATTCACTTATTTGGAACAACAGCCAGACATTCCCAGGCTAGGAAAGAGCCTTCCAACTTATTTGTTTATGCACAGGAAACCAGCAGCCCCTGATGATGATGTCAGACATTTCATGTCAGGTGATAGGGAACAAGCCAGCTTGCTGGTCCTGAAGGAATGCCTAACATCTTCCCTTGGAAGAACACCTTCTTCTCTCAGCAGCTCCTTCAAGCTCTGCCATTACTGTCTCCCAAGGGGGAATGTGTTTGTGCATGCTGAATTCCCCTTGACTGCTGGTGTAGATTAATATGAGGTTACTGCTTCAGCAGACTTGAACTCTGCTAAGTATGACCCTTGTAGCAAGTTGCAGCTGCCAGCCCAACACACACACACACACACACACACACACACACACACACACGCACGCACGCACGAACGCATGCACACACACACACACCACCACCACCACCACCACCACCAGCAACCCCAGGAAGGAAAGCTTTCAATAACTATTCACTCACTTCATCCCTGGCCAGCTCCTACAGGTACCCAAATCTAATGTCCAAGCTCATGTCACTTACAGTATAGTCAGTGCTTTATCCCTCTGTGCCTGGAAATTGGCTTTTCATGTCTTTTAATGTTACTTGTTTTTTGTTTCTTTTACAAAAGCTGATATCATTTGGATATTGGTTTATGTCGCTAAAGTTGAGATAAATGTCTTGAAAGCTAAGGATCATTCCAAATTGGAAGAATTTTAGGACTGTTCTCCATATTTATTTAATTTTACTTTGTTTCGTTGATTTGGGTAAAACCCACTGGATTATATTCAAGTCCGTTTCTTTTTACAAAGCATTTCTTGGAGAAGATTGACTAATGTATGGAGGATCTCAACTTCAAGGGAAGTAGCATTCTTTCTTCTTCTTTTAGTGTTTCATTGGTTTAATTTGAAATGCCAAGTCACAGACTTGTGGGAGAAAGGCTAAGCTATATTTCAAGGGTTGGGAGGGTGGCCTAATGGTTAAGGTGTTTGTCTTACAAACACAAGGGGCAGTTTTCGAGTCTCACAAGGGATAATTGGCTAGGCTTAAAATGACTCGCAAGGGCAGTTAGCCTGGTACTAATCTATGAATCTATATATGAAAAACAAACATTTGAGCCATTTTAGCAATCAGCATTTCCAATGATTTACATGTTTTTGAGAAAAACAAATAAACAAAACCAAAACTGAATTACTTAATAAAGAAAAAAGTCTTTCTTAGAGACTGATGTTAATTTGAAAGTGTTAAGAACTCAGGAAAAGTAAGCAGGTCTACAAAGGCAAAATTAGGTTAATTCACAACAGTGATCAAAATTAAACAATAAAAGGAGAACAAGCCAAGAAGAAACAGCATAAGAATCCCTGGTTTGTAAGAAAGATTAGAAAAATGATACTTGTTTTTTGTTTCTTTTATTCTTCAAGAAACACCTACATCAGGTATTACATTTCAAGCTACCTTCCAATTAAATTTTGAAAGTATATATAGAACATGTAAATCCACCATGTAAATCCAACTAAAATGTTTCAGGGATGACAAATGTTTAGGTAGTCAATTGCCCCATGTTGCCATGTGTGCATTGAGAAAAACCCAGGGCAAACAATCATTGATAGTTTTTTCTTGCTAATTAAAAACATTTAATTTAGTGTAATAAACAAGAAATGTCTCATTCATAGGCAAGGCCCCACACTGACTGGTTGCTCAAATTCTACTAAATGACTATACCAAACTATTTGCCCCCATCAGTGCCTCATGAAGTTCTTTGTTAAACTTAACCAGAATTCTCAAAACATCATGACATCTTACTGGTTGTCTTTAAACTTAAGTAGCATGAGAAAATTATAAAATACCTGAACAAATAATTGCTCTGGACAACTTCACAAAACTGGTCAGGGACTTGAATGAAAATATTTTTTTTTTATGGTAAGTTTGCTTGATGTGGGTTTCATAAATAGTACCCACAAATGATCCAAGTGACTGGTCTGGGCGAAGTCTCTAAGTTGCCATTAGCCAGTAATCACCCAGTAACCATTTAAACATCAAAATAGTGGTCGTGCGTGCATCCTTGGGAGACCCTTCCTTGAAAGAATGGAACTCAGTTTACCGCTAGAACTAGATTTATTGGACTGGGGCCTTTCTTAAAAGAATTCGTACATTCACAACTTTCATTTCCACAAATCCTAGTTCCTGTACAGGCTAGACTGTTGCCCCAGAGAATCCTAAGATGTAAGGAAATATTGCATGTGGCTTAACCTCTCCATTCTGGCCTAAAGAAGAGATACATTTCTTCAAAGTATATGGCATGTGTAGGGAAGAAAAAGTGGAAACAAGAATTTCAATGGCTCTTTTTGGAAGAATAAAAAATGCAAACTCATTATGCAGTCCTGGTCCATCTCCATAGGAATAACCAAGTATTTCTTTTTAGGAAAAATGACATTCCTTCTGAGAAATACATGATGATCCAAGAAAGTATTATTCAATGTTACATATCCAGTATGGTTCAAATCCCAGCTCATCTGCAAGAATCAAAGATACAGCCTATGCTCAAATCATTAAAATGCTAAAGGGTTACCTAAGCCTAAGTAGCTGATAATTTTAGAAAAAAAATAATTTTAATCATTGCATTCGGAAACCTAATGAGACAGTGGTACAATATGGTGCTAAACTGAAATATAGTGCTTTAAAATTAGAATTTAGTTTGATTTGGGATGCAGCAATTAGAAACAGATTCATTAGTATCATTTACAGTGAACATCCAGGTTAGTAGAACCTCCTGAATTGAACTAAATCTTTTCCAAAATAGTCAATGTTGGCCTGCATATGAAAATGACATTCACAAGTATGCACCTGTTAAGAAAGATAAGGCCTTTTTTTAGTAGAGCTCCCACCTTTATGTACTCATTTACTTATTACGACACTGACTTTGTTAAAAACTATTTATAAAAATCATTAGACAAATCAGGATATATAACAGTGAAATGTTAAAACAACAAAACAATATCTGGAGTGCAGAAATAATTCCACTGCAGGCAGTAGGAGCTGCATCCAAGAGAGATTGACTCTGCCATTGTAGAAAATGTGATTCAGAGACGCATTAGCTGCAGTGAGGAAAGACCTCATTAATGGCAAATGTGCAGGCCTTTAAATTTTAAATTGCCTGTAATTACAGCGAATGAAAATCAGTACCCTAGACCAAGGATATACAATACAGCCACAGCGGTTAACTCATTGCCACTAACATGTCTCTGAATCACAAAGTACCATATCATGGCAGCAGGGCCTAAAGCTCATTCTAGGCCCCATTCATGAATCCCCAAGCTCATGTGGTATACATTCTGATTTTGTATAACTTTTGTGCACCACATGATATGTAAATAACTGTTGCTAGTTCATTAGCATATAAAGGTATATACACCCATAACTAACAGTCATCTGTGGAAGAAGAGATCAGTGATGGCACTATCTGCTAATAAAAAGACCCTGCGATTCAATAACCTTCATGTAGGGTCTGCACAGAGCCTACACGGAGTGTATTTGCATATCATATGGCATCACACAGCTTTGAGTCATAGATTCACAGGTTCATAGATTAGTACTAAGCTAACTGCCCTTGCGAGCCATTTTAAACCTAGTCAGTTATCCCTTGTGAGACTCAAACCCTGCACCTTGTGTTTGTAAGGCAAACACCTTAACCATTAGGCCACCCTCCCAACCCATGAATATTAATGGTGTGCTGTGCTTGTAGGCAAGGTTCTGTGGCTCACTCCAATGCTACTGGTCGCAAAATCTATATACTGAATTTAGATCATCACACTCAAACACTAAATTATTGAGAGGACAAAGGGCAAGCATGTGTTTTCTAAAATATATGAAGTCGGAACAGAAATATATATTTCATTATATATTGACTGCAGTCTTCAGTGATTTCACAATAAACCACCCATTTTACAAGGAACAGGCCAAATATATGATGCAAATATCTGAACATTATCCAAATCAGTGGAGTGTCTGCCTTTTGTGTTTTAATTAATTTTTTATGCTTTTGTATGTATTTATTTATTTATTTTTCTATTACCAGTGTTTGCGCAATGCGACACTTGGCATAAACATGTTTAGCTATGCTCAGCTGGTTTGCGCAAAATGCAGCAGTGCACACACTAGAGGAATGAAATGCTTAGGTTGTAGACAGGACCCAGACAGCCACACATATGAACTGGATGCATTCAATTAATTATATTGTGCATCATGCAACCACGGTAAGTGGAGTTGCACTACAGTTAACAGAAAGAACCTTACAATAACTACTAAGATAGCAGATATCATCTCACTAATCCCATGGCAGCAGGTGTTAAGCGTAAGGGTGAAGTGCAGATAATATAGGTTTCTAGTACAGGGTGTGCAGATTATAGCTATAAAATGCACGATACACAACTGCTTTTTCAACCTTCTTGTACTAGCTGCAAGTTAAGGAGAACCGTATATATGGTAAATTTCACCAGCCCATTTACACAAGTGCCTGTATACCTAATAAGCTAGAAATTGTATTGTTTGCCACTGTTGTGCATCTCTTACTATCATGCAAACATGGTGCTTAGAATTGCGCACCCTTGCCTACCGTGTTTGCATAATTGTAAGTGGTGCGCACCATTTTCAAATATTACAAATCCAAAATTTGCACACTCTCAGTAAGCACAACACTTGCAATAGGTGGGAAGCAGCAGCATATAAACTGTAATTGGCAAGAAATGCTCACTAGACATTGAGTTTGAACTATGGTAGGCATGTCTGGAGTTGATGGAGAGGGTGTGTGCTTTCAGTCACAGTGTTGGGGTGTCCAGGTGTCCAAAATTTTTGCTGGACTCTAGGTTAAGGAGCATGGATCCAGGTTGCTGCAGTGGGACTATTCCGGCTTAGAATATAAAACTGAAGCCTGGAATACTGTTGCCAGGGCTTAAGCAGTGTGACAGGTATCTTCCATACAGGTGAGCAATGCAGACATCATTTTGATGACCTTCAGAGGAGGAAGAAAGATGCTCTGACCTTTGGATCCTGAAATATCAGCCAGGGGAAACCATGCAGCTGTGTAAGTATACATTTCAGTGAGTAATTGTAAGAGTTAAAAGCTGAATATAGCCAAGACTGATATTCATAATGATGTTCTGTTCTGTTTTTCCACAGCTGCTGAGGAGAAAGTCTCAAATGTTTGATGCTATGCTGGGCATCTACTAAGGATGAGAGACACATGTAGTATGTATACACCATAATAGTACTGCCTAAATAGTATTTTAATAATAATAATAATAATAATAATAATAATAATAATAAGTATGTTCTTCTTTTGGCTTTTCCCGGTTAGGGGTCGACACAGCGGAACTCCAGTTCGCTAATGATTGGCAGTAGATTTTTTATGGGTGATGAGGTGCCAGCTGGATGCCTAACCTTCAACGAAGGCATGCCCATTCCACGCATGTCTTTTGAATGCTACTCGATCGCAGGGAGGACATGCAGACTCCACACAGAAGATGCTCCAGCCAAGAATCAAACAGGAGAATCTCTTGCTGTGAGGCAACAACGCTACTGCTAATAAGTATAATAATAATAATGTGTATAGTATTTCTGTAGTATCAAAAATTAAGAACCTCTTAGCTGGTATTTAATAGAGTTGTATCAAGTTGAGCATGCATATTCCAACTGTAAAAGAAACTATGCATGTCTTAGTCTGTAGCACAAAGCAATGGTGCCATATTCTCAAATAATAGTGAGCATGAATATCTAAACTGTAAAAGGAAAAGTATGCATGTAGTAGTCTGTAGGACATAAGAACAGTACGTTATTTTAGCATAGTCATCATTTGCAGGTTCAAAAACTGCACTTCCCAAATATACAACACTGTTAGGTTTTCATAATTATAAAGATGAAAAAAACGGCTCAGGAAAGTAAGTTATTTTATTTTATACATTATTGTATGTTGTTACAATACACTGTTTTGGAGTAATAAACATACACACATGTATATGTACATTTTTTGTTTTTCAGAAGTGGAGCGTAACTACAATACAACATATGATTGTGGTTAAATGTAATTTTCCCTGGCTGTTAGGTTTTGCTAATTCTGTTTTTTGCACATTGCTGCTTTCACAGAGTTGAAGGCAGTCAGTATTGTTCGAACCTAAAGAGTTAATTTTGAGCCACATTTGTATTGTGACTACTCACTTTGTATTTAAACTTTCTTTGTCTTATGTAATGCATTTGTCTGAAGAAGTCTGTTTACACAAACAGACGAAAAGCGATTTACATTTGTACTTGCAGATACTTGTTTTCTTGGTTCATTTGGATTATACTGATTACAGCATTGGTTTTAAAGACACTGTTTTTATTACATTTTTTACGTGGATGCTGTCATCGTTCCTGAGCCGTTTTTTTTTCATTTTTATCTCAGTTTTTCGTTTTTGGTGGTTGAACTTGTTTGTCTATGGCTACGGGTAACAGTGACAACGTTCTGAACCTTTCCGGTTCAGAAACAGATGGAAGAGGCAATTTAACTTTACTGCTGGAGGTAATGAACCAACATTTAGAAAACCTAACAGCCAGAGTTGAGTGTTTATCTCAATCGAGTGTTACACAAACACAAAGAGGCTCACCTAGTACCCCAGAGGGAGTAAATGGAACTAACTTACCAAACTTATTACTAACCAAGTTCCAGTTATTGAAAATGGAAACCACAAATCGTCTGTCAACAACAATTTGGGTAAAAACAACAACCAGGATATTACTACTGAATGCATGATTACTTCGGGGCTTATTGGGTCCTATGATTTAACTAGTTGGTTGAATGAGCAACCTAGTTTAAATCCTCAGAGCAGAAATGCAACTACAGGAAACCCGGCTGGAAGTAATGTGAGTATTTCTTTTAAACTAAAACTTTTTGAAACTAAGTTGCTTAAAATCAGAAAACTGCAACTAGAATTGCAATACTTTGAAATTTGTTTAAAAGAGAACATTGTCCCTAAAGGCCTTTGCACCTGGGAATACCCCACAGGTCTGTAACCAGTTTTTGAGTTTTATAAAGATATTATTCAGTTGTTCAACACTCAAGGTTTAGAACTGTTAAAAATCATGTGTAAACACTACTCAATACAAATTAAACACCTCACTGAGGAAGCAACTGAACTAGAGAAGGACATTAAAAAGGATATAGTATTTGATAGATACCAATATGACTATCAGCAAATATTCTCTAGTATTTCTCAACAAATTGACAGAATGAAAGAAACTAAATTGAGAAAACTTAGAAGAGACTTAAAGGACTATGAGGAGGGTACAGCTTATCCAAAAACACCTCCCTCCCAGTCCTGTAATAATTTTATGAACAACATTGATGTTATTCCATCTGATTATGGTACATTGACAACATTGATTTGATATCACCAAGACCAGGGACAAGCCATGATGCACCCATGACAAGCAGGGATAGGTCTGAGAACATTGAAACAGAGGGTGCTTCTAATAACCACCAGTCAAAAAACTTTCAAAAGTGGACAGTGAGGAGTCGCAGCAGATACGGCGTGAACCAGAGGAAATTTTACAACATTCAAGCTGTGAGCAAAAGGAGGAGGTAGTGGGGCACCCATTTGATGATGAGACAGACACATTGGATAATAACACCACCACTACTTACAAACTCATTACTAATGCAAAAGGAGACTTTAATATTTACAATTACACTGAATTCACCTTGGACAATCGTTTGGTTGAACTACTTGCAAATGGACTTAATTTTGTTCCATCTAATAGAGGTCATGTAGTTGAAACACTGCTAGATTTTAAACTTTACATTGGAAAGCTTAACCTAACAGCTTTATTAGGTGTTGGGAAATCTGATAGGCATGTATTTCAGTTAGCAAGTACTTATAACCCACCAACACACCCACTGATCCACCTCTTTGATTATGTGTGTGAAATAGAAATAAGGAAATTGTTTAGTAAGAATGCTTGTCTTACTGACCATTACAATGTTTCCACAGAGGACAAACTGAAGTTAATACAATTTAAGAATTTACCTATCCGAATAATGAAACCGGATAAAGGTGGTGAGTTAGTGGTAATGGAAGGGAGTCAATATACTGATAAAATGACAAAACTTCTTGAAGGTCAGGCTTATCAAAAAGTGAGTTTAAATGAGTTTAACATAGCACAAAATAGAATAAAAATGTTTATTAATGACCTATTTATTGACTCACTGACTGACATACACATTAATAATTATTTGTTTGCCATTACCCTGACTACCTTCCCTATTTGGGTTACCTAAAATCCATAAAGACCTTAATGATCCCCCCATGAGAGCACTGGTAGATGCTTGTCAATCCATCACATATCCTTGTGCCAAGGTGATTGATTCCATATTGAAAATGTATGTAAGTAAAGTAAAACAAATTTGTAAAGACTCATGGTCATTCCTCGAACAAATTAACCAACTTGTATATAATGATGAAAAAAATGTTTTAACCATAGACGTTTGTGACCTTTATACGTCTATTCCCCATGACGTAGGTATTGAGTGGGTGACAGAATTCATCAGGTTAAGAGGAGCAAGTGACTCGGAGCAAAAATTGATGGAACAACTATTGGGAATAGTTTTGGAATACAACTTTTTTGCCTTTGACAACAACATTTATTTACAAAAAATTGGGGTAGCTATGGGCTCCCCATGTGGAGGTAGTTTTGCCAATTTAGTCATGGCATATTGGGAACATAAATTTGTTCTTGAAAATGTAAACTTGAAGAACAGTATTTCCTTTTATACTCGGCACTTGGACAATATTTTCATTATAATTTCAGGTGGTAGTACTGCAGCAAAAGAGCTAGTTGATTATTTTAACAACACCACTGACTTTTTAAAATTCACCAGCGTTTATCAAGAGATGAGTATTAGTTACCTTGATGTACTTCTATCAAAAAACACATTAGCTCGACATTATACAGCTAAACAGGTTGTACGAGCTGCAAGAATGACCACTATGCTAAATGATTTTTTAACAGAATGTGAAAACTTGTTCAACATGTTTACACATAGAGGTTACCCCACTGAATTAATTAACAACATAATAATGGAAGTCCAAGTTAAAAGAGAAAAAGGAATTTACAAACCGATTTTGAAGAAGGACATGTTATTAGTACCAAGGGAGTCATGTTTAGATTATGACACAATGGACATTGAACAGACTAATTATATAAACATCTCCGATTATAACACACTTGAAAGTAAAAACTCAGTACAAGTAACTAATGGAAACATCAGGTTTGTTTTAACTTACAACATAAGGGCAAGAGAAGTTGTAGACATATTGAAAAGAAATTGGCACCTACTTACAACTGATAAAGACATTATTGGAAAGTTAGGAGCATCACCAGTTGTTACTTACAGGCATGGTAAAAACATAAAAAACATCATAGAAGGTCGAAATAACATTGCATGTAGAACAGCAGGTATGTTCCGTTGTGAGATGTGTAACTATTGTAAACACATAGATATAGGCAATAAATTTACCATCAGAGATAGGAACTACACTTTGAGAAACAAATTTAACTGTAACTCTAAAGGTGTAGTCTATTTAGCTTTATGCCAACTATGTCCAGCCTTCTATGTTGGCAAAACAGACAGAAGATTTTGTGAGAGAATCTATGACCATGTATATGCAATTAGTAGGCACAAACAAGAGAATGCATTAGCAAAGCATTGTATGGAAAAACCTAATCACTTATTTAAATTTAAAGTTATTGAACAAATACAAGATCAGGTCAACATAATGCACATTATGCTTAGAGGTGGTTCTAGTTCATTGAATTTAGAAAAAATAGAACTTTTATGGCAATTACGTTTGGATGCATGTCGCCCACCAGGATTGAACAAAGTTTACTCGCTTACCTGTGTACTTAAACTTAAAAACTGGTTACGTTAGGTGAACATTTATCAGTTTTCATACTGTAACATATTGGGTTACCGAACACATATTAGTTTATTTTTTATGTAACTAGAAGATAGGTGCTTATTAGTTGCACCTGAGGACTTAAAGGTGTTTGCCTCGTATTGACGATATTGGTTCAACATGTGTTTGAACCCTGCCCTTACAGGACAGGTTTTCAACAATCATTGTTCCTATTTTTGATGCTGTATTTACATCTATAGACTTACCTTCAAATATTTGGAAAGAATTTAGCACTACATAGTCCTTCACATTGGTCTTAGAGATCAAGTTGCATAATAGTTTTTGTGTACTTAGTGGCTTCCTTTATTTTCATTTACTGTATGGGACGCTCTATCCCCAAACTCATGTTTTTACACACTATTGATATGAGGGGATGTAGCATGACAGCTCTACAGGAACGGATTTATTTTTAGTAAATTAAGACTATCACAAACCTGGGATACAAGTGTAGCCTTGTTGGCACTTTTTTCATATATATGTGCCGATGATTTTTTAACATTAACACCCGTAAGTTATTTTATTTTATACATTATTGTATGTTGTTACAATACACTGTATTGGAGTAATAAACATACACACATATATATGTACATTTTTTGTTATTCAGAAGTGGAGCGTAACTACAATACAACATATGATTGTGGTTAAATGTAATTTTCCCTGGCTGTTAGGTTTTGCTAATTCTGTTTTTTGCACATTGCTGCTTTCACAGAGTTGAAGGCAGTCAGTATTGTTTCAAACCTAAACAGTTAATTTTGAGCCACATTTGTCATGTGACTACTCACTTTGTATTTAAACTTTCTTTGTCTTATGTAGTGTGTTTGTCTGAAGAAGTCTGTTTACACAAACAGACGAAAAGCTCTTTACATTTGTACTTGCAGATACTTGTTTTCTTGGTTCATTTGGATTATACTGATTACAGCATTGGTTTTAAATACACTGTTTTTATTAAATTTTTGTACGTGGACGCTGTCATTGTTCCTGAGCCATTTTTTTCGTCTTTATCTCAGTTTTTCATTTTTGGTGGTTGAGGTTTTCATCATTATCGGAATGTAACTTCATACCTCTATACCAGTGGCACAAATGACCTTCTGTAATCAGTGTAATTGGAACACCATATGTGCAAGGTATGCACACACCAAGGATTGGTGGCTACAATCGGTACTATAGTGTGCTTCTGTTATAGACTGGGTAGTCTTAAAAGTAGGGCAGAAACTTGTTAGGAGTTTGTAGTGTTAAGAGTAAAGGTAATAGAACAGAGTCATTTAATTGTTTCAATTAATTTTATGTCACATATGAAGTTACTAATGTTCTCCCTTTTTTTTCTCTCACCCCAACCATTTTATCCTTTTTGGGGGGGGGTACACAGGTTGAATCTGACACAGAGGCTGATATCTAGCCACCCCTTTCTTTTTCCCAATACACAGTCAGTAGGCCTATGCTTACCCAGTCCACAAAGCCCACAGATATAGGACAGGTGGAGGGAAATGACATTGAGCAGAGAAGTGTGGCTACTGCAGTGTCAATGTCTGTTGAGTCTGGACATAGACAAAGTGTTGGCAAGGTGCCACACAGGAGGGTTGATAGGGCTGCTTGGAGGGGGCCTGCTAACCCTCCTCCACCTGCTGCAGGTGTCTCTTCCCTTGTCACTCAGTATATGTTTAGAGCCATCACAGAGGCACAGGCATTTTCAGAAAGGCACTCCATACAAATATTCACCCCTGGGATTCAGGTTACTGGCTAAAGCTCTTGCCACCCCTATAGTGTCTTTTTAGGCAAGGTTCAAAGCACAAAACCACAACCATAACAGATACAAGCATGCAAAATCTGAAGGTAATGCTACTCAATGCTAGAAGTCTAAACCTCAAAATCCACTCTCTCGAGGCACTCCTAAAAATGGAGAACATTGATATCTGTGCAATAACTGAAACCTGGTTCAAGACTCCAGAGAGCACCCCTGCATTACCAGGCTACAACTCTTACCACACTTTTCGGCCACCAAATCAAGACCAAAACACTAAAGCTGGAGGAGTGTCCATATTCACCAAGGATATTCACACCTCCAGGCTACTTGCCCAACACAATGCATCTAAAATTCTCCAGGTGCAACTAACTAAGCAAGAATGCAATCCAAATTATAGCAGATCCCCCACCATGCCCCAAGATTCTACATCTTTCTAAACATTTACAAAAACGGTTCTTTGACTGGATAAACAATCGGTATTCACCTCAAAGCATAAAATAAAAAAGAATATAATGAACTGACCACAGCTGATAGCAAAAATAGTAAAATGGTAAAAGTTTAATTGAGTAAGCGTAGAACTAGACACTTGGTATATTTCAGCTTTTGTATAGTCTGCCATGCCTTTTATATAGGCAAGACTGATAGGTTTTTCAAAGAGTGTATACAAGAACACCTGAGGGACATTAACAATAAGAAAGAAACTAGTAACTAGTGCCCTAGCCAAACATGTGCAGTCTGCAGGTCCATCACATATTTTTAATTTCATGGCCCTAGAGGTTGTGCAATTAAACATTAGAGGTGAGGATACGAGTAATATTGTAGAAGAAGTTGAACAGAAATGGATTATGTTATTGAAGGCAGACATCTATCCAGGGTTAAATAGTGTAGTGTCACTGAAACCTTTTTTGAAAGCAAGACCACTTAAGCACTGAACACAAATATGGTTTTATGTGTAAAGTAGGAAGTTTTTTATGTAGTTGTCATTCAAGCACAGTTTAACTGTTGTTTTTTAAAGACGTTTTGTATTGAATTTTATGATGTCATGAATGGAAAGCTATATGACTGGATATTGTATGATTTAAATGCAGAGAGATTTATGTGTCAGTTAGAGTCTGAGGAAGCGATGTGTTATTTATCGCGAAAACGCTTACTCAGTTAAACTTTTACCATTTTACTATTTTTGCTATCAGCCATGGTCAGTTCGTTATAACCTTTCTAAACATACTGGAAAATATTAAGATACAACCAAACACCCTAATACTGGGTGATTTCAACTACCCTGCCATTAACTGGGAAAACAACTCGGGTACCAACACCTTTTCCCAATAGTTCTTGGAATTCATAAATTCCAATGCCCTGGATCAACTAATCCATTGTCCCACCAGGGGCTCCAATATCCTAGACCTGGTCATTACCAACATGGGAGATAGATGCTCCACACCAGTGGTCACCCCCTCATTGGTCAGGTCTGACCATAAGCAAATCATCCTTAACATCCACATCCCACCCCCACCCCCCCAGTAAGGAAACCCCCATAAAAAACTTCTCCAAGGCCAACGTCATGATACTCAAGTCTGAAGTGACAAACTTCATGACACCCATGCAGATGGGAGCTGAAAGTTCGACTGCTGAATCCTACACTAAGGCACTGTACGAGCACATCCACTCGTGCATGGATTGTGCCATCCCAAATAGAACCAAGACGCTCTCCTCCAAAAAACGGAAGAAAATCTGGTGGTTCCCTGCCATAAACAAACTGTACAACAGAAGAAAGAAACTGTTGCAGAAAAGAGGAAAATCCCAGGATGCAAAAAACTCCATTACCAGCCTCAGTAAGAAGCTGAGAGCCCTTATAAAATCCTTCAAAGCTAGTTACGAAAATAAAATTGCCAAAGAATCCAAATACAACCACAAGGCATTCTATAGTTATGTCAAGAATCTAAATGGCAATGCTCAGATATGCTCTGAGCTGCAACAGAATGGCATTAAATATACTGATCCCAAGGATATTGCCAATATCCTGGCAGATCAATTTAGTGCTAACTTCACCACACTCTCACCCTCTAAAGGGCCCATCTCAAAATTGGGCGGCACAGTGGTGCAGCGGTTAACGTTGTCACCTCACAGCAAGAGGTTCTCCGGTTCGATTCTCGGCTGGGGTGCCTTCTGTGTGGAGTTTGCATGTTCTCCCTGTGTTCGCGTGGGTTTCCTCTGGGTACTCTGGTTTCCTCCCACATTCCAAAGACATGCGTCTGGAGCATTTCTCCCCGGGCCTCCGCTGAAAACAGGCTCTGTGGAACCTAGTCGGACATTCCCGGTCAACAAATGTTAAATAATTAAATAAATAAATAAATAAATAAATAAATAAATAAAATAAATACCAAAAAATTGTGAAATTCCGGTAATCACAGCCACACAGGTAAAACCGCACTCTCCAAAGCTAAGAATACAGCATTCATGGGACCAGATGACATACCGGGCTGTGTACTACATGAATTACAAAATGAACAAGCACCTCACCTAAGTGTCATGTTTAATCATAGCCTCACCTCAGGCTTCGTGCCCACTGAGTGGCGCACAGCTGAAGTTATCCCACTCCACAAGGGGGTTCCACCTTGGATCCCGGGAACTACCGTCCCATCAGTCTGACGAGCCTGATCTACAAGGGCATGGAACGCATTATCATGGAATTTATAAACAAAGACATTGGCAACCTTCAAACACTGGACCCCACCCAGTTTGGGTTCATGAAGGGCCGACCTTGTCACTGAACCTGACTGACTTTTTCTAATCAGTCTCTAGAGCTGTGGACAAGTGTAAGGTGGTCTACACAGCCTATCTGTACCTCACAAAGGCCTTCAACACCATCCCCCACTCTGGAATCATAGATAAACTTATTAAGCTGGGCATAAATACCTACGTCACTCGATGGGTTGCCAACTGGCTTACTGACAGAACCCAGACTGTAAAAGTAGCCAACCACAAATCCAGCTCCAGACAAGTAACAAGTAGAGCACCTCTGGGTTCAGTCCTGGGACCGCTCTTGTTTGGCATCTACTTTTCTGAAGTACAGACCAACACTAAGGGACTCTGGCTAACAAAGTTCGGAGATGACTGCAAACTGGGAGCCATTACTGAATCCCCAAATGATGTGGATATTCTACAAAAGGGCCTTACAGAAACAGATGCTTGGTTCCAGAGCCATGAGCTCAAGCTTAATGCCAAGAAATGTATAGTTATCTCCTTTGGGAAAAAACATGTACCCATGAATTACCACATAGGTGGCAGTACACTAAACACCGAAAGTGTGATAAGAGACTTGGGGACACAGGTAGACAGTGGTCTCACCTTTGATAACCACATCACCACAACAGTCAGGAAATTCTTCTATGTGGCACACCTCATCACTAAGGGTTTTCATCCAGAAAAAAGGAAGTTATTGTCCCACTGTACTCATCCCTCATTAGACCCATTATAGGGTACAACGCCCCATTTAGTATGTACCTCACATGACATCTGCAACAGCTGGAAAGGCTGCAGAAATACCTCATTAAAAGAATCACAGGTCTAAAGCGGATGCCCTATCCTGACCATCTAAAAAAAACTCCAGCTATACTCTATGACATATCATCTACTCAGAGACAATCTCTGCTTAACATACAAGGCCATGTCAACCCTGAGCTGTTGGACATACTCCACTTAAAGAAATTCCAGTCCCTCAGAGACACACGCTGCAGGGATCTAAACCTTGTCATCACAAGGAACAAAATATGCTGGAGGGATAACTTCCTGACCCAGAGACTCCCCATACTCTGTAATAGACTGCCCATACATGTCAAGCAGAGCGCCTCTTTGGCTCTCTTCAAAAGAAACCTTGACGATTGGATGGGAGATAGGAAATTCACCCTGGGGATCATGTCAGTTGCCCTGCTAAACAGGGGTCCAGGGCAGTAAATAGTGTGGAAAGAAATAGCCAGGGAATTGTTATGGCTAGGCTTGTATAGGTTCATTCCAACCTATGAACCTATGAACCTATTCAGGGTTGTGGATGTGGCACAATCTGACATGCATGCCTCCATCGTGTCACTGATTCCCAGGACCAAATGAATGAGAAGTTGGAATCAGGGGTGTCTGTCATGGACCAAGGGGTGTCTGTCATGGACCAAGGGGTGTCTGTCATGGAACGAGCAGTGTCTGTGATGGAATGTGTACTTGGAGGGGAGCAGCATCCTCATGGGCGTAGGTCAGCCACAAAATCTGCTGAGAGTCAATGTAGCCATTTCCTCATCACTCTGCCATAGTGACAGTACTTTCACTGTTCCATCTGGGAGTGTGCTGTCAACACCCATATGTGGCAGGCCATGGGGTCATGGTCATGGGTGTTGTCATGAAGGAAGCATGTCCAGCAGACATCAGCCACACTCAGGTAGCAGCACTCCATCTGATCTTGGGTGTGGAGGTGCCAGTCCTGGTTGGGGGCAAAAACAATGAGCTGCCACCTCTACTATGCATGGCTCACACCTGTCCAACATACCAAGATATAGAGCTAACACTGAGCTTGGCTATGTTCATGCAGACTCTCACATACTACTTTCACTTGGAGGACCCCTGCAGACACACACACAGTCTGCCTGCTTCCACTTCTCCCTCACACACACACTCACTGATCTTTTGTGTCAGCCTAGGCCTCCTGCCCCCCCGCCCCCCCCAGCACCCAGTACAAGTGATGATAACTGTGCCATATCCCTCTTTTCTCTCTTTTGGTTTCGCAAATACAAAAGCTTTGTGTCTGACACACAGGGTGCATAGCTACATTAGTGCCAGGTATATCTGCATTTGTGTTGTTGAACTGATAATTGACACATCAGTTATATTTGCCTTGCCAAACGATATAGTGGAAAGCATCATTGGGACAGTACTTTCTAGTGTGTTCTCTTGTAACAGTTGTGAAGTCAGGAACTGCAACATGTGCCATCACTTTATAACCATTCTCTTTAATATTTTCCAGTACATAGATATGGTGCACATCATAAGACATGCCATTACATGGAGATCTCAGAATTGTATGATGGAACTGTAGTCAAACTCATCAAATCAGTATAATGCTCTGTTTTACAGGAACCTCAATAGTCACATGCAGCACCTGGGCAGACCATAGGGCTTTCTCATCAAGATAACACAGGGCCTACTAGTCATGACATGATGCATGTGGGTGGATTAAAAGACATGTCACTGTCATCTGTCTGGTATCACATTACATTGTAACTGTTATTCTAAGCCTATTACTTTTGGTTTAAGCACTTGGGCTTCAAGCCAGTTGTCTTACATTAAGGTTTCTAGTCTGCACTCTGATGGGAGGAGAGAGTAGCCTCTCTTTTGAGCTGGGAATTGCTGGTTGAATGCTTGTTGTGGCTGTTGTTCTAAGTCTCTTTGTTATGGTTTAAGCACTTGACCTCCAAACCAGTTATTTTGCATTAGGACGATTTGTGGTGTAGACTCTTGTGGCAGTGGAGGATAGCCTACACCCTTCTAAGCTGGAAATGGTTGATGACTTATTGTGTCTGTTATTCTAAAGTGTCGTAGTTCTAGTTTAAGCACTTGTGTTCCAGACCACTTATTTCACACTACGAAGGTTTGTTGTCCACACTCTTGTTGGATTATTCTACTGGATTGCTGCTTTATTTACAATGTTTGTTCTTCTGTTGTGGTTGTGATTTTCTGCACTTTGGATTTCTAAGACTACTGCACTTTATAGCAAAGGCTCACTTCAGGCTTGCTGATTCTAGACTGTTTGGTATCACTGGAGCACTAAAACCACCTGTCTTACATTAAGAAGGCCCCCCTTACACCCTTGTTGCAGAGCTGTTCAGCCAAGAACCCATCTGACTTGAGGTTTGCAGGAATAAGGCTCACTGTTGGATTTTCCCTTGTTTTCCTTGTTTAAAATAATTTGACTTCACTTGTCTTCCAGCATTGTGTTTTGGAGTGTTTGCACACAGTTTACTGTAGCAGTTCAGAGTTTGCACTACTGCCCTGTGTGCAACTCTGGTGTGCATTGTGAAATACTGACACATTTTTGTAACCCTCTCCCTCCATATAACAGACACATTTTGTAAGTCTTACACCAAAACTTGGTCCATCTAGCCCACTCCCCACTAGTTACTACAGTATATACCTTCAATAATGGACGGTCAGTTTCCCACCATGTCTCCAGATATCCTGATTTACATGTGCATCCTGAGGAAACAGAGCAATTGCCTCGTCATTACTGACAACCAGTTACTGCTAAAACAAACTAATACAACATGTGAGATCTGTATCTATGCTATGAATTTGGAATCAATTCTGTCACATAACAACAAACCAGAAATCAATCATGTTGTCAGCCCACACAATTCACCTGTTGCACATAAGCTCACAACACATAAATCCATATATCAGAGGTACTTGCTAGAAACCTAACTAAAGATCGGAGACCTCCCAAGCACAAACCTACTGCTTGCAGTGCAGATCCAACAGAATCCATTACACATAATAATACACACACCAGTGTCTCAGGCAATAAGCCCCTCCGGCAAAACACTTCAAAACCAAATGTCTTGCTTATAAGCAACTCTATAGTGAGACACACAGATTTCCCCCTCATCAGGCTAGACAAGGAGAAGGTCACATTCAGCTGCCTGTCAGGTGCCAGGATCCAACAGATCATGCATGCACTCAAAGTTTTCAACAGCAAATACCATTATAACTCTATCATAGTCCATGTTTCAGTGAGATGTACTTTACTGTGTTATATGAAGGTGCTTGCTTCCCCCATACTGGCCTTTTTAGGCTATGTCAGAACAACTTAATCCCAATGTAAAAGAATCCACTACAGACAAACCGAAGGTTATGCTGCTTAATGCAAGGAGTGTAAATCAGAAACTGCACTTACTGGAAGAACTCCATACCTTGGAAGATGCCCATGTCTCTGTAGCCACATACACATGGATCAAGGCCACAGAGATCACTATTGCCATGCAGGAGTGCAATGCATTCCACATGTTCATATATTAAAATAAGCATGAAAGAACCAAAGGCAGAGGTGTATGCATCTTCACTGAAGATAAATACACCACAAGACTGGTCAAAGAGTATGACTTTCTAGTGCTACTCGAAGTCCATTTAAGTGTACATGACTCTCTAGTGCTACTCCAAGTCCAACTAATTGTATGTAAACCCCCCTTCCATATCATTGATAGCTACAGGTCCCCCATAATGAACCACAAGGACAACTCTGCCTACTTCAAACTAACTGAGCCATTCACTAAGACAGCCAAACACCTTGGTCATGTGTGAGTTTAGCTATCCTTCCATTGATCTGGGGTCATATATGTGCACAAACACATTCTCCTAGTGGTTTCTGGACTTTGTTAATACACATGCTGTGTAACAGTCTGCATTCCCACAAGGGGCTTGAATGTGCTAGACATAGTACTGACCAACATAGTTGTTCTCTACATTAATCCCTGGGTGTTGGCCCCCCTGGTCAGGTCAGATCACAACTCAGTCTTATTCACATTGACAATCATACCAGATACCCCCTGAAAACCAGAAAAGATGAAACATTTTTCTAAAGCAAACTATAGGCTCCTAACAGATTCCATAAAGAGTTACAAACCCCCTGCATCACTGTCAACAAAGATTGTTATACAGAGGTGTACACAAATGTCCTGTATAAACAGCTATACAAATGTATAGAGTCGGCTGAACATCAATGGATCAAAATAAGTTCCTTACAGAAAACAAGCCACCCTGGCGGGCATCAAGCATACATAGGGGTTACAGATTTCACAAGTTTTCTTATTTGCCTGTTTAAGCTGAGGAGTGTGTTCTTCCAGTTCTGGGTTCTTACTTTTGTATTTGTAAACAGCAGCTACTTTTGCTTACTGTATAACCTACTAATGACAAACATGTGTCTGTTCAGGACAAGATAACAGTGCCTTTAGGCTGGTGTAAAAGGCTGATTGTAAAGTCCAGCAATAGCTCTCTCCCTCTTTCTCTCTCTCTCTCTCTCTCTCTCTCTCTCTCTCTCTCTCTCACACACACACACACACACACACACACACACACACACACACACACACACACACACACACACACACACAAACACACGCACACACACCAACCCCCCATTTGACGGTAGTTAGAACAGAACCACTACCTAAGTAAGTACACACACTAAAAAACACAGTATTTAATGCACACACCACAGCACAAGTCTGATTTTATCAGGAGTGCAGGTGGACCTCATAGTATATGACATCAGCAGGCCATGTGGGAGATAAAAGGTTGGGAGGCCTGCATGAAATGGATGTGTAGTCTTGTACAACTCTCAAAAAATTGGCAAGCCATGCCATTGGAGAAGTAACTTGGGGATACTCACTTCTGTTTTTCTGTGTTGACACAAACACACACTCACAGTTGACTGCAGTGAAATTAGAACTCCTACCTAAGCACACAAACTACAGAACACAGTACTTATTACATGTGCCATTATACAAGTCTGATTGTATCAGGACTGCAGGTAAACTTATAGTAGTTAACATCAACAGGCCATGTTGGCAACAAGAGGTTGGGAAGCCTGCATGAAATGGATGTGTACCCCTTGTGCAACTCTCAAAAAACTAGCAAACCATGCCATTGGAGAGGTACCTGTGGGATACATGCTTCTACTCTTCTGTGTAGACATACACACACACACACACACACACACACACACACACACACACACACACACACACACACACACACACACACACACATGCAAGCACACACACACACACACACACACACACACACACACACACACACACACACACACACACACACACACATGCAAGCACACACACACACACACACACACACACACACACACACACACACACACACACACACACACACACACATGGTTGTCTGCAGTGGACAAAGAGCCCCTCCCTATCTAAGGGCACAAACAGGAGAACACAGTACTTATCACAAATGCCACAGCACAAGTTTGATTTTAGCAGGACTGTAGGTGAACTTATAGTAAATGGCATCAACAGGCCATGTGAGAGACAAGAGGTTGGGAGGCCTGCATAGGTATTTTGCTTCATAGTGTCATCTGAAGCTAGTAGCCTAATAGCAGTAGGTTGTTTGGAAGCCTAGCTTTGTAAAAACCCAAATACCCTTATGGAGTATACTTGGCTGCTTGCATTTTGCAGATCAAGGCTGTGAGCACCACCAAGTGGCCCTGCCCATGAGGAGTACACAACATTATGTATAACACTTTGTAATGTGGTTGATATATGTGTGTAAAAAGTAATAAAAGCCCAGGGTTGTAGTACTTGCTCTGGGTGGTTTGGGGGGAAACACATGAATGTATTAGAAATATATGACATGCAGTTAAGCTGTGCCTTTAGTTTGCAATGTTTTCATGTGAAGTTTTATGTCATACTTTTCCGCGGTACAGGCCAACGTGGGAGGACTATGGCTCACCAAGTTCGCAGATGACTGCAAACTGGGCGCCATAATCGACTCTCCAGCTGACACAAACATCCTTCAAAAAGGTCTCACAGAGATGGATAACTGGTGACAGAGCCATGGTCTAAAGCTAAATGCCAAAAAGTGTATAGTCATACCCTTTGGCAAAAACAATGTGCCCACAAACTACCACATAGGCGGTAAACCATTAAGTACAGAGAAAGTAATTAGGGATCTGGGGACCCAAGTTGATAGCAATCTCTCCTTTGACAACCACATTGCCAAAGTGGTTAGAAAGACCTTCTACATGGCCCACCTCATCATGAAAGGATTCACATCTAGATCAAGAGAGGTAATCGTTACCCTTTATTCATCCCTCATCAGGCCCATCATAGAATACAATGCCCCTTTTGGGATGTACCTTACCCGACATCTGCAGCAATTAGAAAGACCCCAAAAGTACCTCACCAAGAGGATCAAGGGACTCAAACAGATGCCATATGCTGCTTGGTTAAAAAAACTCCAGCTCTACTCAGTTGCATACCGCCTACTTCGAGGCGATCTATGCCTGACATATAAAGCTATGTCCAATCCAGAATTAATGGACATGCTCCACCTCAGTAAATCTAAATCCCTTAGAGCTACACGCTCGAGGGACTTGAACCTCAGCACAGAAATAAATAGGACTTGCTGGAGGGACAGATTCAAAACCCAGAGGCTCCCTTTGCTCTGGAATAGAATTCCAATTAATGTTAGGCAGAGCACCTCATTAAATCTCTTCAAGAAGAATCTTGATGAGTGGATGGGGGATCGTAGGTTTGTTCCGGGGATTACTTCCATGTCACTATTAGACAGAGGCACAGTAAACTAAACCGTAAAAAGGGCACAGTATACTCAAATCAAGGGGTGGCATAAGCCAAACAAAATTGGGCTAGGCTTATAATTTCCCCAGGGCAGATAGCCTAGTATAAACCTATGAACCTATGAACAAAGGAACTGCGCAATAAACAGCAATGATAAAATATATATACAATTCCATAGCACAAGTATTGCATTTGTGCGCTAGTTAACAAAGTGTACACACATGCGAGATAGGCCTGTTTGCGTGCATGGAAGTGGTGCACAAATGTGTGGTTCATTGCTAATGCATGCTAGTATACCCTGGTCACATCTGTACTCCAGGTCAGCTTTTTGCAATGTCTAAGAGCTTGATTGTTTCCATTTTTCTATTTTTGGTTGTGTGTTTTTAGGAAATATGGCTTTCCCTGGTTTCTGCAATGCTGTTCTTCATGTAAACAAGATAAGCTTAGCCAAATGTTTTTTAGGGACCTGGCACATTATGCAAAACTGGAATTAAAAGAAGCAAATAGAAAAAATTACTAAAACTAAGGAAAACATGCACAAAATCTGTAAAAGCGCAGTAAAACTTGATAGTGCACATCACAAATTTCCACATATGTCAGGATATGGGGGGCGTGGTCAAGATGTGCACTGAGTAGCTGCAGTTGTTCTTTGCTCTGTCACTTCATTCATTTTTGACAGGATTTATTTTTCATAAACAATCCTATTGGACTTATTTCTTCAATTTTGGATTATCCTAATCATTTTCTAGGATTGTTTTAAAAAATTAATAATTTTTGTTTATATTTTCCTGTAAAAATCTTATAGCAACATATCATTTCATATAACATTTCTGATTGAAAGTGAGCCACTCAAAGAAAACTTCTATGGACTCTTCATTTAAGAAAGAACTACTATCTTTGGCAGCTAATATACAAGAGATATCACTAAAATTGGATAACATGGATACAAAAATGGATATCTTTGAACAGAAGTGTTCAAAACAGATGGACTTAATACATAAAGAACTACTACTGCAGAAATCACAGATCTCAGATATAGAACTGTCTCTTTCTGATGTTGATGGAAGATTACAGGAGGGAGAAAGTAACATCAAATTTCTTTTAAAGCAGAATACTGCTCTTCAGAATAAACCAGATGACCTAGAAAATAGGTCACAAAGAAATAACAAATGGATCTTTGGCTTACCAGACAATATTGTAGGAAACAACATGGTGAGATTTTTCACTTCATCGTTACCATCTATCTTAGACATTCCAGAAGCCCTTTCATATGGAACTGAAAGGGCACATGGATCTCTGACTTCATCTCCTAATAAGAATTCTCCTAGAACAGTAATAGTGAGATTTATGTCTTCACAAGGTAAAGAATTACTGTTGAAGACTGCATGGTTCAAGACACCTATAAAAATAAATCACAGCATTGTACATTTTGACAATGACTATTCAAGTGGAGTCATATCTAAAAGGAAACTTTTCCATCCCATTATTAAGGAGCTGAAAAAGAACCAGATAAAAGTACACCTTTTTGTTTCCTGCTAGACTGAAACTATTTCTTGCAGATGGCATAAAAACATTTGATGGCATTGACTCTGCTGTATCTTTCATTAAAACTCATAAATTAATAGACAAAGTAGAAGATATGGAATGGTCAAACATTTCCTTTAAGAGAGTTGCAGAGAATAACAACTGAAAAACATCCGAGAAAAAGAAGAAACTGAAGGATAAATAACTGTCTTTTTTAATATCGTGTTTTGGTAACATACTTTTTTCTTCCCAATTTCCTTAATACTGTTTCCTCTGAGATCAGAATAATGTCCAACCTACTTAAGAAATTCATTACTTTAGTTAATTCTGTGTCTTGCACTAACATGGGAATATGGAAATTGAATGTATTTTTAAATGGGCTGTTTGTGGGAATGTTTTTGGTTGTATATATGAGGTAATGAAGTGAATATGACATTTTTGCAGCTTGGTTACCTGTTTTACAGGCTAACTGGTAACTTTTTACTTTTTATTTCTTCAATTATTAATTAGCAGTGATTGAGTCAAATATGCTTTAAAAGACAAGACAGTAGCTTTGTTATGCATTAGTAATGGTTATTGTATGTTACTTAATGGCTTGGTGTTCAAATGGCAGTTTTCTAGACTCTCAAACCATTTTTATCACAAACAAACTCTTTTCTTGCTAGTTCAAGCAGTTTCCACTCAAACATCACCCTTTTCCTTAATAAGATTAATCTCAAGACATTTTTTTGCATTTAACTTTCTTTTGGACTGTGAGATCCCATTATCACTAGTCTGTGGGAAAAGTAGCGAACTTTGGCCTCTCAAACAAAGAACGGGATAGAATGTTTGTATGCTCACTGTGGAGTTCGTCCTTAGCAGCTTAAAATGCATGAAACTATGGAAAAAGAGAGATTTTTCTTGCAATGTTTCCAGTTTCTTGCAATTTTCGGTTGTACATTAGTAGCATTTTTTGGTAGCAGCTTTCCAGCTTTAAGGACTGACACAAAGCAAGCCTATCACATTAACCATCTATCAATTAACCTGGTAGGTGTTTTCTATGATTTGTGTAACTACTGTAATTTGAAATCTAAAACAAATTTTTTTAAATGATGGAGCTTTTTTTAAAACTTATTGGTGTGTTTTGATATACAGAACTGAGTGATTTGTTTATATGGTAGTGTTTACAGATTTGACATTTCACAATATGCACAACTGACTATGTTACTTATATGGTCATATACACTTAAACTGTTTTTTAAGCTGGCCTGTTTTCATGCTATTGAAGCAATGCTGCTCTTCATTTAAGGAATATAAAATGAAAGAGCAATGAAATGCATTTAGCAAATATAACTTGATACATGCATATGAAATGTACTATGTATTTGTTTTAACACCTTGAAACTTTGTTCTTTTTGAATCTGAATTTCTTTAGGGGTATTTAACATTCACTCTGGGTCATATTTCTTGAATGTCCATATTTTTGCAGAATGTCCTTTTCTTTTTTTTTTTTTTTTTTTTTCCTCATACTCTTGGTTTGTTCCTCATGGAAAGTGTGGTTTTCTGGCAATTCACTGAGGACTGAAATAGATAAATAATGATATACGTTTGAGTTTAGGGAGGGAGGGGAGAGGAAGAAGGGAAAAAAAGGAAACAATGCATACTAACAAAAATCTTTTCATAATAGTAACTTTTTAAATAAAAGCTACTTTAAAACCTGCCTATTTTGCTGGATATTTATCCTTCCCAATATTTCAGGCTTCTTCCAGAATTATTATGTCAAGAGGTTGAGAGATGTGCACTGGGCAGTTGATTACTTAATGGCAGTTTTCATTTGTATACGATAATAGGGTCTATGACAAAGGATTGAATAGATGAAATATCAAATGGCTGTAACACCAAAAATGCCATTCATAGAAATCCATTTTGTGGGGGGCTGCCGAGATCACACTATAGTCAGAAAAGGGAACTGCCGCATTCTCAGAAAATGGATTTCTATGAATGTCATTTTCGATGTTACAGCCGTTCAATATTTTACCTATTTGATTCACTGTCATAGAACCTGATAATAGTGTGGTATTTATGGGAATGATCACTAGATGGTGGTAATGTAATATGTTTTAAATATGATGCAGATAACACAGAAATCAATGCCTACATTAGACACTGCAAACTCAAATAATAAGGTAGACAGAAGGAAGAAAAGTGACAGAATACTATTTTAAAGGACTTACGTTCTCTTATACCAACCCCACCTTAATATTTCTAAATAAATCATATTTTTTACAGACTGTATAGTTTAACAGAAAATAATTATTACATGTTCTAAAGAAACATTTACTTATTCTATCAAAGTCTGCTTAGCTCTGAACTTATAGTGGTTTAGTAGCTCGGTTAGAGGAATTTTAACCTAAATGGTAGATGCTAGTAGGCTAACTACTAGCTGAACCACTGATGCATTTGTTCTCTCTAAAACTTTGTTAATCAGTTATTTTACAATCCAAAATCCTATTGCATATGACATGTTTACTATTCATCTATTATTGGTATATAAATAGACTTAAAAATAACTAAAATAGCAACATCTATCATATAACTTACTTAAATGTCCTTGCTATTTTAATTTGAAATCTAAATGATATTGCATTTAGCCTTGTTTTTACTTCAGAAGGTATGTTTATTACCACTGTATGCTTATTGAAAGAAGAAAAAAACGCTACTCCAAAGCCACAAAATGGTATTTTAATAAACAAATGTAAGTGCTTTTGTTTCCAGTGTTACAGAAACATCATCAGACAAACAGATGCACTGCCTCACATCCTTTAAATACCATAAAAACATCAACTGTATTCTTTGGTTATACTGGACATAAAATCCTTAAGACCTGGAAAATACACTATATAATCTGATGTTTGAACTTTAGAAGTCAATATTTTTTCTGTGAAAGTTGCAGTTCATATCTGCAACAGTAATGTTACTTGGATTGCTGTTACATTTTTGACACTAGGAGGTCAAGTTTCATCTATTTGGTTTCATATATCTGATCTGAATACCATATATGCTTGATCGTTTAGATGTTTTCGATATATATTATTGTATTTTTTTAAATCATATCTGATTTAAAGGTTGTAGATAAAAGTTTTAAACATGTTATCCTATTCTGACAGTTATTTCAGTTAACTTAGATTTTTATGACCTTTTTATTTTATTGTTATGACACTAATATAATACTTTACTATGTGACTTACATAAGATTATATATATTATTCAATAGATTCTAGTTTATAGATTCTCTACAAATATAATGGAAATGTATAATAAGGGTATATGCTCTTAAAATATCAACAGATGAGGTGAGAATGGAAGAGGGTGATACAGTACATGTGTTATCTCCATTACTTACAGCTATGGAGACACTGATACAACCTATTGTTACACAGGTCCATTTGTAAATAGGGGTTAATTGATAGTATTTTTGTTTTTATGACTGTCTATTTGAGTAGAGGAGCATACTAGTAATATACATTCTTACATCAGAAAATAATCTTATACAGTATATTCTAACAATTGGATCTTTATTTTTAAAATGATACTATTATCCATCTGATCTCTGTGTTTGTAATATATCTACAAATCATTCCTGTTTTTGGTTGTATACTTATAAATTAAGAATAACTCAAAAATATTAACTGTTTAATTTTTTTTAAAAAGAACAAGAATATATATCAAAATATCTTGTGAGTAAACAATTTAACATATGGGATAGACGTATTTCCTTGTTATAATCAAAATTTCTAAATATTATTAGCTTATAATTATGGCAGTGGGGGAATTGACTGTTGATAGGGAGGTTGGTTAACTCAAGCAGAATTCTGTTTAAGTTAAGAGTCTCTTGAACTCCATGAAAGGGGTGAAGGAATATAGAATTCTATTTTTATTGGATATAGTTATTTGTTCTTTTTCAGTGGCTATATACTTTAATAGTTCAATATACACTATTTCCTTTCATTATTTGGACCACAGATCTATAAAAAATTATTTCAATTTAGTACAAATAAAAAAAATATATGTATATACTTAATATCTTAATGATCACTCAGATAAACTCATACATTGTTGTTTATGTCAACCTTAAAGTGTTTATCTATTAATATAAATGGGTTAAATAGCTGCAAAAGGGGAAGTTTATATAAATATATAAAGCTTTTTAACCATAATAATGTTTACCTACAAGATACGCACTTACTAAAAGATGACATAAATAGACTTAATAATAGAACATATATAGTATTATCTAGTTTGCATCATCATCAAAAGAAGAGAGGTGTTGCAATTCTGTGGAACTATACTCAGCCATACACTAAAATAATCGACACATACAATGATGATAAGGGTATGTTTTGTTCTGTTACACTAGAACTTAACAGGAAATTATATACTTTAATTAATATCAACTGGATACCAGAGATAGGCATTCACACAGTTAAACAACACTTAAATCAAATATCTAAAGGAAACATTATATTAGCAGGGGATTTCAATTGTATAGTTAATGAAAAAGATTCAACAGCTAATAGTAAAAGAAGAGTAACATTATCAGCAACAAATTTGACTGAATTTGTAGATAAATACCATATTAGAGACATTATTGATTTTGCTGACTCAAATTCCCTTTATTATACATACTTCTCTCATAGACATGGTTCATATTCTAGACTTGATAGAGTTTATATTTCTAATCAGTTAGTCAATAATCTAAACAAAGTTAAAGTGCATTCGTGCCCATTATCTGATCATAATGCATTATCTTTTGATCTATTAATAAACTCAAATTACTGTACTCAAATTAAAAGAATCCCAGCATATCTATATTATCAAATTTTAAAGAATTTGTTATTTCTGAAACAAAAAATGTTATTAATCTCGGTAGCACTGAGGACACATCTGACATTTATATCTGAGATACAATAAAAGCCTACCCTTATTGGAGAATAATAAACTGGTACTTTAATAAAAAAATTAAAACTAAATAATAAAATAAATCTAGTAAGGTTACAGAAATCAATAATTTGAATAATAAATATGTAGAAATTCTAAATCCTAAGACCAAGATTTATTTAGAAAGATATAAATTCATAACATTTTCTATTAACCCTGAATATTTAAATGAATTGGCCATCAAAACCAAGAGGCTTAGTAAAACTTACCACATTAAAGAGATTTATTCAGAAATAAAAAAGAAAATGGTCACTGATCTAGGGGATATCTTAAAGGAATTTAGGGAATATTTTAATAGAATTAATCAAAGCTCAACAACTGTAGGTCCTAAAGAATCTATAAGATCGTTTATAAAGAAATATACAAAAAAAAAATAACTGACCAACAGATTAAATCTTTAGATAAAACTACTTCATCTTCAGAAATCAAATGTCAAATTATAGCTTTAAAACAAAACAAGGCTTCAGGTAATGACAGAATTATTCCAGAAATCTATAAAATACTACCAAAAGAAGCATTAACTTTATTACATCAAGTTTTTTTCCCAGTGTCAGGATTTATTTAACGTGTCCCGCTCCTGGAAATACACCCTCAATTTGCTATATTGAAGACAGATAAAGATTCCTCAAAGTGCTCCTCATATAGACCAATATCACTTCTAAATGCTGACTATCAATTACTTATGTATATTTATAAAGACAACAAAACCAAATGTAGAACCACAGACCAAGAAGCAAATAAGATATCCATACGAATCCAGACACAAAGGAGGTTGTTTCAAAATGTAAAATCTTTTATTCAAAGCGAAACCAAGAAGAGTATCAAAGCGCTTTCACTTGGATGTTCCAAGCTTTATCAAGTAGTTTTAATGTTCCAGAACAACTGTTTAAATAGTTGATAGGCTCTAATTAAGCCAAAAAACTTGTACTTAATTAATCAATTGTCATTAGTAATTAAAACTCTTGTAAACCAATATTAAGCACTAAAATTCAGCTACCATTGCTGTTTACTATATGCCTATATGCTGCATACAAATTCTGCAGTTTATCATTTGTTTAAATACAAATCAGTGCATATAGATGTCATTACAAAACACAATGTTTCTTTAAACTGTATTTTGAGTTTAAACCTGTTCAGTGCCTTTTAGATGTATTTGTCTTAAAAACATAAATAAAACAAGTGTTACACATTGTGTGTTTTCTAACCCTCCCAACCCCCCCCCTTTTTTTCATATGTAATTTTCTCTTATTACCATTAATTTATCTTACCAAATAAAATGTAAAATATAAAAATGTAGAATGTATATCACCATTCTAATAAATTTATTAGAATGGTGATATACATTCTACATTTTTATATTTTACATTTTATTGGTAAGATAAATTAATGGTAATAAGAGAAAATTACGTATGAAAAAAAAGGGGGGAGTTGGGAGGGTTAGAAAACACACAATGTGTAACACTTGTTTTATTTATGTTTTTAAGACAAATACATCTAAAAGGCACTGAACAGGTTTAAACTCAAAATACAGTTTAAAGAAACATTGTGTTTTGTAATGACATCTATATGCACTGATTTGTATTTAAACAAATGATAAACTGCAGAATTTGTATGCAGCATATAGTAAACAGCAATGGTAGCTGAATTTTAGTGCTTAATATTGGTTTACAAGAGTTTCAATTACTAATGACAATTGATTAATTAAGTACAAGTTTTTTGGCTTAATTAGAGCCTATCAACTATTTAAACAGTTGTTCTGGAACATTAAAACTACTTGATAAAGCTTGGAACATCCAAGTGAAAGCGCTTGTGGATACTCTTCTTGGTTTCGTTTGGAATAAAAGATTTTTACATTTTGAAACAACCTCCGCTTTGTGTCTGGATTCCGTGGCGGATATCTTATGTATATTTATGCCAATAGACTAAAGAAATTCCTTCCACTATTATTTAATGAAGATCTAGCAGATTTTATTTTAAATAGAAACACATATGACAGTATTAAAAGAGTGCTAACTGTAACAGATCATGCTGTCAACTCCAGGAAGAATTTAACTTTATTATGTTTGGATATAAACTGTGCCTTTGACTCGGTAAATTGGGGCTATCTTTTTCTTATATTAGAATTGTTAATTTTTTTCTAATAAATTCATACATCTTATATTGCACCTTTATAATGGAAGTCAGGCATATATAAAGATTGGCTCATATATATCCTATAGCATACCAATATATAAAGGAACTAAACAAGGATGTCTCCTTTCCCCTTTGCTATTCACTCTCATAATGGAGCCATTAGCTAATTATACAAGGATGAATCCAGACATCAGGGGATTTTCTTTAAATCTTGAAACAAAGTCCTATGTACAACTATTTGCAGATGATATTCTTCTTACTATCAAAGGGACAAATAAAATTCTACAAGCTATATTTGATCTTATGGAACTTTTTCAAAAGAAATCTGCCTTAAATTTCAATGAGAAAAACAAAAATATTCCCTATTAATTTGGATACCAATCTTTGGGAACAGAAATGTAATAAATACTTGATTCAATCTGACAGATTAACATATTTAGGAATTATATTATCTAGTAATATAAATGATATAATAAGATTTAATTATAATAATTGCATATCTTCTATAAATAACTTAAGAGCTAAGTGGAAATATCTCATTCACAATGGAAGAGAAACTTTCAATTGTTAAAATGAGCATTTTACCTAAGATACTTTATATTATTCAATCCACATCATTAATGCCTCCAAAAGCACTGATAAAATAATTCAGTACAAAGATTTTAAAGTTTTTGTGGTATCCAAATAAACCAAAAATAGCTCTTACACATCATATGAAAGATTGATGACTAGTTGGGATCGGTTTCCCTGACACTGAGTTATACTCTATATCTTCAGTGATTAAAACTATCTCTTTATTAAATAATGAAAATTATTCAGCAAGATGGAAAAGATTTCAAGCAGTCATAAGTTTTAATAAACTTCTAATTTTAAATAATCCATTTATCTGGATCTTAAAAAGTTATTTTGGCTTAACAAACTCTCTAGTAACTTCCCCTATTATATGAAACTTAATTATTATAGGATTTTAGAAATTTTATATATAAAAACATGACTTATAAACATTGGATGTTCATTCTTTTTCCTTTGCATACACAAAGGATGTTATCACCATCTCCAATCGTTCTGACATTATCTTGTTGATGGAGAAAAATCTTACTTTTTGGGTTCAATTTTTAGAAGATAATAACATTACAACACCTAATATTAAAATATGATTTAGATAGAAATTTATGGCTACTACTTCAATCACATAGACAATTCATAACTGGTAAAATAAACTCAATTCCAGTAAGCTCAATAGATCCTATACCTAAATTAATAACGTATCTGTCTATGTTTATTCACAAAGATAATCCCAATGAAGGTAAACTATCAATTATTTGCAAAATAATTAGCAATGAAACAAAAAACACAATTGATAATTACTAGAATTACTTCACATTAATTAAGAAGAAGTTACATTTTGAAGTTGATAAAAAATAATCTTGGAATCATCTAGGCAGACTACATCTTCACTTAGATGGAGATTATATTCTTGAAAATTTATGAATAGAGCTTTCTATACACCCCATATGTTGGTACTGGTTAGTAAGGAAAAGGTGTTGTGCTGGAGATACAAAACAGAAAATAAAGCAGACTGGTCACATATGTTTTAAGACTGCATAGCTTTGAAACAATATTGTGAAAATAATAATTTTCTTCAAGCTTTTTTACAGATATATTTACTTTATCTAAATCTTTGTTTTTGTTTAATACCTCGATTCCTAACTGTGTTAGAAGAGTTAAATACCATCGTTTATGGTCTATATTAACAGTAGCTAGAAAAGCAATAACCAGGAATTGGAAATCTGAACATCCTCCTTTATTGCAGAATTCAAGAGTATTCTTACTGAAACATGTCACTTGGAAATGATAACTATTAAATCAAGAACTATTACAACATCATTTTCATATAATCTGTGGCCCAACTTAAAATCTTTATTATAAAAGAATTTACACAATACTTAATGAAGCTATTATAAGTTTTATAGTGTTTTGTTACAATGTATATAACAGACACCGATGTAAATACTTTAGTTGCTGTTACTTTTTTGTGTATATCATTTTTTGTTTTTTAAAATAAATTTCTTTATTGTATTTTTGTAATTGATTTTGTATTACTAAAATTTTAACAAAAACTATTTTAAGCTAAATATGTCAGGATATGAATCTTCACATCAACACAGCTTCAGAAAACAGGAGGGATACATTAGTCCTCTTGGCCACACAAACAATTTTGCATCAAAGAAATGAAAAGTCATTCTTCAGAGAACCAACTGCATCAGAATGTACACTGCTATCAAACCATCAGCTGTGATTGGTGCATTTAATTCTCTTTACTATATTTGGACATAGGACAGTTAGTGATCACACAAGCTGTCATAAGTATGCTTACAAATATACAGCTCTGTGTTACCTGTCTGTGTTTCTCGATCACTCATCAGTTATCTAACACATGCAGTCTGTAAGCCATTCTATCACTGACCTTAACATGAAAGAGAATATTAAATGGAAATTTAAATGGGAATAATATGATGCAGTTACCAACAAATGCAGTCCAGGTTGGATGGCACAAACACATATATACGGTTCTCTTGGGGGTAGCATAGCTGAATTACTATTATCTCAGGAACAAAGGTACACTCCTCTTTTGGGGGGAGGGAATAAAGCTCAGTTACTGTTATGACACAAACAAGTCTGAAGTCTGAAACTGCAATGTTGGGAAGGTGGCCTAATGGTTAAGGTGTTTGCCTTAGAAACACAAGATGCAGGGTTTGAGTCTCACAAGGGATAATTGGCTAGGCTTAAAATGGCTTGCAAGGACAATTAGCTTAGCACTAACCTATGACTCTATGTGTATCATCACTTTTTAATTTCAATCTTTAATGATTTACCCTTACAAAGGTATGGTGTCAAACTGAGCATGTGCAGGGAATATCAGAATTCTTCAGAGGCCTGACTGTGTGAATCTTTCATATCTGAGGCCTACTAATTACTAGTGAACAAATATAAGTATAATAAGTGTGTGGTGTCACATATTAATGTACTTTGTGTAGAAATCCACCATTATATACTTGCTTACTGTACCAACTTAGGAAATACAAGGATATGCCATAATATAATAAAGAATACACTCTAGGTTCAGGAATTACTTTGCAAATGCAGCAGTTGACACCTCTTTAGTTCAGGGCTGACTCTGTCTGATGCAAGCAGTACACAGCCAATGCATGGGGAGGTAAAGGTTGTGTGAGCTGCCTGGCATCAATTTTACTACATGTATGTGAGTAGGAGAAAGGTATTAGGTCCATAGGTGGTCAGTGAATGTGCTATGTGCTGTCTCTTAGCCAAAGCAAGGGAATACTGAGCACACTTGCATCTGCCTACAGGGACAGCAGCTGGAGGTTCCTCCTTTGAGTCCTACTTTTGACTGTGGCTGTGGTGACATAGGCATTGGTGGGAAGATGTGTGTCCCTTCCTCTTGCTGATTCTGCTGCAGCTGTTTCTGTAGGATCAGATTGTGGAGCATAGCATATACTGTAAATATTTGTGCACATGTGTGTGGATTACATTGTAGGGCTCCACCAGATATATCAGGCACTGGAACTGTGACTTCGGAAACCTAAAACACACATTCTATGATGTTTCTAGTTTAACTGTGTGCCTCATTATGGCATTCTTCTGATGGATGTCATCAGCCATGGGTCCAAGGTATAGTCAGGATTCCCCAGTATCTAGCCCTGTGAGATGTTCCCCCCAAGCAAACATCTGGTACAGCTGTGATGTGTGCCTGATATGGGAATCATGATAACTGCCAGGGTTATCAGCACACACACATTCAAGATAGTTCCCTGAGAGCATTACACATGACTTGGCAGTTGATGGAGTGGTATCCCTTGTGGTTAATGTAGATTCTACCCTGCTCACCAGGTTGTGCCTTAACATGTAGATGATTGCAATCTGTAGCAAACAGAACTTCAGGATAGTGTGCTATGTGATAAAACAGTGCCATATTGCTGGCCCTCTTTTCAGAAGTACAGGGGAAAAATATGTGCTGAGTGTCATACATGAGCACAGCATCCAGCCATTGGTGGAGGATCCTGGAGGCTGATGCCTCTGACGTACTCATCATGTCCACAGCTGGTCTTTGAAAAATGCTCTACAATCTCTAGCTCATGTGGCTCCTGGAAGGTTACCCTGGGCCTAAACACTCTTCTGCTTCTCTGCCTAGGCCTATTGTCAGCAACACCAGAAGCACTGACTTCAGCCCATAGAATAGCTGCAGTAGTCTCTAGCATTATGTCAGTTAAAATTATCTTGTCTCTACTCCAATGGTATTGAAGGATAAAGGAAAAACCAAGATGAAGGTTACATGAATACTTTAGCATCTATATCATAACATCGACAGCTTAGGTTGTCGAATCCTAAAACATCGACACCTAAGTGCCGAAAGCTAACAATAGCGAACAGCCACATCATCAAATTCTTTCCTCGGGAAAAAATTTGGGTAGCCGTCCATAAACAAAATAAACAAACACTCCCCCCAACTAAATATACCAACTCTAAGATCATTCTACATAGGGGAATGGGCAAATCACCAAAAACGGCCAAGAAAATTCTTTCCCGAGGAAAGATTTTGGTGATGTGGCCATTCGCTATTGTAAGCATTCGACACTTAGGTGTCGATGATTAAGCATTCCACAACCTAAGCTGTTGACAATTCAATAGGAACCCGATACATTATACATTGTTGAATAGCACATCTTCCAAACTATGAATATCAAGTTTAGTATTGGTTCCATCATGGTTTTCAACAACAATCGTATGGACAGCAAGAATTTGTGGGTACTCGATGGTTGTATATGGTGCTTATACGTATACTTTTAATTATGTATTTTTTTAATTAGACATAATTTGCACATTTTTACTTAGGAGTACATAATAGTACTGGAAATTTTAAATGCTTTTAAATTGTAGTCAGTATGTTGTTGGGCTGGAATTTTGACTATCATGGTTACTGTGATGGTTTAATGCTGTGTAGCTTTAATTTTCAATGTGCTTGCATGACATCAGGAGGCTCAATGAATTTCATTGGTAGCCTGACTTTCAAGTGAACTTTTAAGAGTGTGTTTAATGGTAAAAGTGTTTTTTGTCTGAGGAAGCTGGTGAATTTCTACCAGTGAAAGCACTTACAATAAAGTAATTTATAACTATTGGCGGTGGTTTGTGTTGGAGTGGACTGAGAGCCTTTAGCCTATGGTTTTCCGAGTTTGTTCAGTTTTTTGTTGTTTCAAGTTCTGCTCTTATGTCCTCATTTCTTTGTCTGTCCCACAATGTGCATCCTACCACCTTTCTCAGGCACTTCATTTCGATCACCTCTAGCTTCTTCAACTGTTCTTCCTTCACTGGTCAGGTTTCTGTACCATATAGTAGTACTGGTCGCACCACTGTCTTGTACACCTTGCTTCAGCTTCTCTGACATTCTTCTGTCATAGACTACACCTAATACTCTATGCCAGTTGGCTGCAGCCCCTCTGATTCTAGCTTTGACCTTTTCATTCAGACTACCCTTCTCCTCAACTACTCCTCTCAGATACTTGAACTTGTTTACCTATTCCACTATTTTCCCTTTTATCTCTATTCTCAGCTTCATCTGATTTCCCCAATTTGCTGCCATTACCACTGTCTTATCTGTGCTTAGTTTCATCCCATGTGCCTTCAGATTTGCATTCCATTTTCCTATCCTTTGCTGAAGTTCTAGATCAGAGTCTGCCTGTACTGCCACATCATCTGCATACAGCAGCTTTGTTGATCCATCCCCTCCAGCCTGTTTGCTAATGTAGCCCATCACCAGTATGAACAGCAGTGGGCTCAGAGCTGAATCCTGATGTACACCCACTCCCACTGGGAACCCCTCTGTGAGGCCGAACATTTGCCCATTGGACTCTCTCCTCATCTCTAGCTTCTTCTCAAGTATCTGTCTCAATGCAAATATCAGGTGAATTGTGCTGCATCCTGATCTGAATCCAAACTGCTCATCTCCCATCTTACATTCTACTACTCTGCATATCCGTTTATCAGCCACCCTCTCCAGAACTTTCATGCATTGTGATAGGAGTTTGATGACTCTGTACTGCCCACAGTTGTGGATGTCCCCTTTGTTCTTGTACACTGGCATGAGTATGCTTATTCTCCAGTCATCTGGGATACTGCTATTAGTACCCTCAGGAGCCATTTCTCCCCTATCTCACCCAGCATCTTTATCATATCTGCTGTGACCTCATCTGAGCCTGCTGCTTTCCCTGACTTCATCTTCCTTGGTGCTGTTCTTACTTCTTCTAGGGTGGGCTCCTCTTCTTCTCTCATTGTAGGCTGTTTCTGGGGCAGTACAGTTTCTGTGGGGTTTTTGTCATTCAAAAGCTGCTGAAAATACTACTTCCATCTGCCTTTGATGTCCTCTGGGCTGGTGAGCAGGTTGTTGCTGGCATCGCTTATGAAGGGTGTCTGACTGTCTTCATCTTTCTGTCTTTTTGTGCCCCTTATGGAGTCACTTTCCAGAAGTTGGTACAGTGCCTCCGATGCCCTGTTCTTGGCTATTGCAACTTCTTTTTTAGCTTCTTTGTTGGCCAGCTAGTAGTCCTTCCTAGCCTGGTCAGTCTTTTCTCTCTCTCACTTCTTCCTGCACTCTTTTTTCTTTTGATGACTTCCTGGACTTCTGCATTCCTCCACCAGCTTTCCTTATGTACCTTATTTCCATACCTGTCTCGGCCACATATCTTTTCTGTAGTCCTAACATATGCTGTTTTTAGGCGCTGACATTCTTCTTCAACTCAGCCTATTTCCTCCTCTTCTTGGGGTGCTAGAGCCCTGAGTAATTTCTTGAACTGTTGTACTTTCCCTCCTGTCACCTTCCAGGTCTTCAGTCTGGTCTCTGTTGACCTTAGAGCCTTCTCTGACCACTGCTTGCAGCTCATTGTGGCAACTGCTGTGGGCCGACTGTTTCACTGGGGATGACTTTGCAATCATGGATTCTGCCCCAGTGCCTTTTCCTTACTAGGAAGAAGTCTGCCTGAGTTGCATGTTGACTACTCCTGTATGTGATCTTGAAACTGTCTCTCTTTCTGAACCATGTGTTGGCTACTATCAAGTCCTTCTTTATTCCTGTTGCCCCACCCATGTGGACCCAGGTAGTCCTCATATCCTGTTCTGTCTGTCCCGATATATGCATTCAAGTCAGCCATTATCAACACCAATTCATGTTGTCCTGATTTATCTAATAGGTCCTGAACTGCTATCTGAATGCACTATTTTCCTGACTATCACAACCCTGCTGTAGGGGATAGGCTGAGATTATGAATACTGCCCAATAATTACACTGGAGAGTCTGACATTAATTCTGATGATATCCATTGCTGCCTTATGAAGCTTCTCTCTCACCACAATTTCTAGCCTGCCCTCCACCTGAGTAGTAGACCCTGGATCCCAAGTCAAGTGGCTTTGCTGCACTGCCCTTCCATCACATCTCCTGAATACATAGGATACCTCCTTCCTATCATCATGTCATCCACATCCAAGCTGCATCCTGTCAGTGAATGATGAGTTCATTAGCATAGCAATTCTCAGTTCATGTTTGGTTGGTTGGTTTTATGTCCAGCTATCCACCCAAGCCGGGCAAATAGACACCAGCCCAGCTAGTAACTTATTGACCCAGGGCTGTTGAACTTTATGGGGGACACACACTGGCCAATAGGGGCACATATCCCTCCCACCATTAGCACGGGTCCCTGGCGTGGGTCAGAGTAGGCCAGGTCCTCAACCCACTTATCACCAGTAACTACCCATTAGTCAACATGACCTAATCACCTAGAGCCATAATTTACACCATTGAGTGGCTAGACCTGCCACGATACGCAATCTGTGATCTGTGTTCTCCTATATTGAGGATACTGCGCACCACAGTAGATGCCCAAATTGGTTGGTTTGTACAATTCTTCCCCCTATAGAGCACAATGTAGAGTCTGTGCTGCTGCCCACAGCTCCATTCATTGGTGAGTTTGAGATGGAAACACTCGGCATGTTTTTCAGACATGGGAGAAACCTCATGGAGACACAGGGAGAACATGCAAACTCCAAACAGGCATTGGTTGGTAGTCAGGATTGAGCCTTGCACCTTAAGCATGGGAGGCGAAGTCTTTAACCACTAAGCCATCTGGTCTGAGTTATATCCTATATGTGCATAACACTTCAAAAATAAGTGATTCTGGCATGACAGTCGATGTTGAAGAAAACTGTATTTGATATTCTACTGTAAGATGTCCACCTTGAGAAAGATTCAGTATTATTTATACTGCAAATTATACAGTTATGCATATGTTTTCATATTTCTGTAAATATATAAATAAACATGTACTACTAGTGGAATTTCTTTTTGTCACACAAAAGTTTTTGTCTGTTTAACAAAAAAGGTCTTGCAATATACGGCTAAGTTGTACAGGTTTCGAAATATGACAGTTGGTCTATACTTAGCAAAAAATATATACTTTGGGGTTTATGTGCATTATAATATAGTACTTACGGAAAGACAATGAATTCACTGACTATTATCACTGTAAAGAATACTTCTTACAGTTTCATTGCTGTTTATACAGTTTTTATAGCTTTAATTCTTCACAAACTATTTACCTTTGTTTTAGCTTATTTTTCAGAAAATGCTCTGGAATATAACATGTGTGTTGGCTGCTAGAGGTGTGACATTCCACGGCCTATAGGTGTTAACGAGTTAAAAGGGGAACATTTAAAAACCTTGGTGTGTTAACACTGAAAGATAAGAAGTCTGTGTAATCTTGCTACAAAGTAAGATAGGTCCATAGTAATTATGAAAAGGCTATAATGAACTTTAGTGCAATAAACTGATGTAGCGTTTTTTACATCAGTCTTTACATCTACTCTTATAGATTCAGAGGTACTTACTATGCTATTGATCTGTGGGTATCTTAAGAAGCCTAGCTTCACACTCCCATGGTAGCTTTTAACCCTTATATTATGTGTACAAATAATCCAAAGATGAGCAGAACAAGGATATTTTGGAACATTTACATGCTGCCCCTATCCACGAGGGACAAGGGAGCTTAACTGGAGTGAATTTGTGGTCATCCATCCATCTGTCCAATTCACATTTGAACAGTGTAAGAGAAGTTCTTTGCTTCATGTGGAGTAGAACACAGTTCCATAGAAGTTGTATTCTCTGTGATACATGCCCATACAACATGTTGTACTTATGTTGCAGAAAAGACTGAGATTATCCCAGAGTAGATTCATATTGGCACTGCAGACACAAAGTCCAGGATTTGATTCTCAAGTGCTGTAATTGGCGAGGCTTAAAATGACACACAACGGCAGTTAGTCTAGTACTAATCTATAATCCTATGAGTAAGATAATTTTTTGCACAGTACTTGATATTAGATCAGGCTGAAATATCACACCATTTATAATTATAGTTATCTTAATTTATGTTATTTTATTTTAATTTAACTGGAGAGGAACACTGATCCAAGTGGACCATTTTCAGGCTCAGCACAAAATAAACCCACAACCTGATAAGTAAAATTCTTCTTTTTCTTTCAGCTGCTCCCATTAGGGATCACCACAGTGGATCATCTGTTTCCATTTCTTCCTGTCCTCTGCATCTTTCTCTTTCACACCAACCACTTGCGTCTCCTCTTTCACCACATCCATAAACCTTATCTTAAGCCTTCCTTTTTTCCTAACATGCTTTTCCCAATATAGCCAGCATTCCTCCTCAGCACATGTCCAAACCAATGCAATCTTACCTCTCTGGCTTTGTCTCCAGACTGTCCAACCTGTGCTGACCCTCTAATATACTTATTCCTAATCCTGTCCACCCTCATCACACCCAGTGAAAATCTTAACATCTTTAACTCTTGTCACGTCCAGCTCTGACTCCTGCCTTTTTGTCACTGCCACTGTCTCCAACCCATATAACATAGCTGGTCTCTCTACCCTCTTGTAGACCTTCCCTTTCACTATTTCTGGTACCTGTCTGTCACAAATCACTCCTGACACTCTTCTCCACCCACTACAACCTGCCTACACTCTCTTCTTCACCTCTCTTCCACACTCACTATTACTCTAAACTGTTGATCCCAAGTACTTAAACTCATCCACCTTCACCAACTCTACTCCCAGCATCCTCACCATTCCTCTATCCTCCCTCTCATTTGTATTGGTGCCTGCATATGTCATTTGGCAAACATTTTACACTGGATACATTTCCTGATGTTACTCTTCCAATTTATCCAGGCTTGGGACCGGCACAGAGAAATGCACTGAGATAAGGTCAGAGGGTGTGGGTACATGTTTGCTTATGGGTGTGCTAAGTAGAATAAGGTCGAAGATGATATGAGGATTTTTTTATGATATCCATGCCATTTCTTGTCACTGGAGGATTTGCAGGTGGCTTGTTTGAGGAAGTATGTCTTAAGCTGGGATCTGAAGTGTGAGATTTATTTTAAGTGGGTACACAAAGCTTCCCAGGCCTCTGGGCTATGACCGAAAAACTGGTCATAGCAGATGAGTCAGTTCCTTGGCCTTATTAGGAAGATAGAGGCTTGGGAATAATGGTTATTAAGATGGCAAAAGGGGATTAATATATACAGCAATCCATATTCATATCACAAAAAGGTGTTCATACTGTCCTTAAGGATGTTAAACTTACTGGAGGGGGGGGTGTGAAAGTCCCATTATGAAGCTGTGGAGTAGGTTTTTAGTTCTATTTTAGTCTATAGATTTATTAACTCATGAAGCCTTGCTGTCTCTGTAAATAGGAACAAGGGAACTGAATTAATGGGACAGTTTCATCAAAGACACACTAGCAATCCTCTCTTCACTAACCGTTCTTGACAATTTATCAAAAATCCAAGAGTTAATCATCAACTTCAAGTAAAATCTACATCCAACAGATTGTGAATGTTCCCATTTTTATAAATGGAGGAATTTGAGATAAACCTGCCATGCACATGGGATGGTACATTTGGCTTCCAGTAAAAGGAATCTTGTATTATGGGCATCTGTTAGGCCTACTGTGTGCATTTTAGTGATATGAATTCACAGCACTGTTGGGTACAGCCATGCAGAACTTTGTGAAAAATAATTAAGTTACCATTTCATCATTATGCCATTTTAACTTCTGTCTCATTACTGAAAACTATTTCTCTATCATTTATCAACAAAGCTTATACAATTTTGTATTTTGGTAGTTTTGCATCAATTAAAGATTTCATAGCAGAATGACATCACAAGATTTACTGCACTAACAGAATTAACACAGAATCTGGATGGAAAGATGTCAAAACTTTGGTGTCAAATGTTTTAAACTTACTTTGAGAAGTGTAACAGTTTTATACAACATAATCTTGGCAATTAAAGATATTTTCATGAATTTTGAACCTATTTTTTTAATCCGAGTGTTCAATATTGTTTTTACCTAAGATGTTTATGAAATAAGTCAGTAAAAATAATATACATGTTTTTTTTTCTAGGTGCAGCCGTTGCTCTGCACAATGTAAGTAATATAAAATTTGTCTTTTTAGTTCTACATTCCATTAATGTCTTCAAAATAACATAAAATGTGTCATTTCTTCTACTTTTCACTGATTTCTTAAACTCTGAGGCTGAATTCTAAAATAATTTATACTCTGAGCAAGGCACAGTTCAAAATTACAGCCATTCTGACATGTTAAAGAGTGCTGCGTTTATGGGACCCAGAGTTGGAGTGGCACCATTTTCCATTTGTAGTGCATGGATTATGATCAACTTTTGTTCTTGTCTGACTAAATTAATGGGATTTGTGTTACCACAATATTTCCTTTACAGCCCATTGTGCACTTTATTTGCAGCTTCTTGGCATTTTTTACGTTGCTTGCTACTGTTTACTGAAACTAATTTTCTTCACTCCTTGTATAGCAGGACTGATTTTATGTTTGCCTCCTGTGCATCTTGTTCTGTTTCACTTTTCAATACATGGCAGGAAATAGCTGTCTCAGGTTCTACAAAAGGTAAAATGTGATTGATTCAGAAGGGCTCCATGCTGAAGCCAAAATTATGCTAAATTTAAACCATACATGTTTAGTTATGTTCACTTAGGCAGGCACTCCAATACTGGAGCTGAATTGCCTAGTCATAGGGAGACCTTGCAAATTTAATTCTATTAGCTTACAAAGAACAATTACCAGAAAAATGGAAATCTAAATCTAAACAAGCTGCATCACAGGAAAAGATTCAAAGATTCATGATTAAAAAAAAAACGTTATTGCCATTTAGGAAAAACAAGTGCTACCCGAACAAAATTTCAAGTGTCATCTCTTTCACAGGAAAAAACAAACACAAAAAGAGCACATATGATAGGTATTAATTAATAAACAATAGCTATATTACAAAAAGTAAAAGCCTAGGTAGCTGACACACATGCTTGTAGACTATTTATATACATTAGACAACACTGACTACTAGATGACTAACACATGAAATGATATTGCACATAAGAAAGTGATTGGAATTGCACTTGAATGAGAATATATTAATCTTCAAATGTAATAAATAGAATTCCTGATGAAAAACTGAAAAGAATGGGAGAGTAACAATCTATAATAGTTTTGATACATCCAAATTTACGTCTGCATTAATGAGTCTTATTGCTGTTGGATAAAAATGGTTCGTGAATCTGGAGGTCCTGCAGCGGACACTTCGTAACCTTCTACCAGATGCAAGTTTAGTGAAACAACATACGCTGGATGATGTGTCACTCAGTGTTTTGTGGGATCTCTTTTTACATCTCATTTCAAAGAGCTCCTGTAAGGTAGTAAGACTAGTGCCCATGATCTTAGAGCTCCTGTAAGGTAGGAAGACTAGTGCCCACGATCTTAGAGCTTCTCTAAGGTAGGAAGTCTAGTGCCCACGATCTTAGAGCTTCTCTAAGGTAGGAAGTCTAGTGCCCATGATCTTAGAGCTCCTGTAAGGTAGGAAGACTAGTGCCCACAATCTTAGAGCTCCTGTAAGGTAGGAAGACTAGTGCCCATGATCTTAGAGCTTCTCTTAGGTAGGAAGTCTAGTGCCCACGATCTTAGAGCTCCTGTAAGGTAGGAAGACTAATGCCCATGATCTTAGAGCTCCTGTAAGGTAGGAAGACTAGTGCCCACGATCTTAGGGCTTCTCTAAGGTAGGAAGTCTAGTGCCCATGATCTTAGAGCTCCTGTAAAGTAGGAAGACTAGTGCCCATGATCTTAAAGCTCCTGTAAGGTAGGAAGACTAGTGCCCATGATCGTAGAGCTCCTGTAAGGTAGGAAGACTAGTGCCCACAATCTTAGAGCTCCTGTAAGGTAGGAAGACTAGTGCCCACGATCTTAGAGCTCCTCTAAGGTAGGAAGACTAGTGCCCATGATCTTAAAGCTCCTGTAAGGTAGGAAGACTAGTGCCCACAATCTTAGAGCTCCTGTAAGGTAGGAAGACTAGTGCCCATGATCTTAGAGCTCCTGTAAGGTAGGAAGACTAGTGCCCACGATCTTAGAGCTCCTGTAAGGTAGGAGGACTAGTGCCCATGATATTAGAGCTCCTGTAAGGTAGGAAGACTAGTGCCCATGATCTTAGAGCTTCTCTAAGGTAGGAAGTCTAGTGCCCACGATCTTAGAGCTCCTGTAAGGTAGGAAGACTAGTGCCCACGATCTTAGAGCTCATGTAAGGTGGGAAGACTAGTGCCCACGATCTTAGAGCTCCTGTAAGGTAGGAAGACTAGTGCCCACGATCTTAGAGCTCCTGTAAGGTAGGAAGACTAGTGCCCATGATCTTAGAGGTCCTGTAAGGTAGGAAGACTAGTGCCCACGATCTTAGAGCTCCTGTAAGGTAGGAAGACTAGTGCCCACGATCTTAGAGCTCCTGTAAGGTAGGAGGACTAGTGCCCATGATCTTTTCTGCTGTTCTTATTATTCTTTGCAGCTTCTTCCTTTCGGCCATTGTGCTGTTACTGAACCATACAGTGCAGGTGCTGGTGATAATGCTCTCAATGGCTCCTCTATATAAGGTATTTAGAGCATTCATAGAGAGCTTGCTTTTCTAAAACTTCTTAGGAAGTGTAGTTGCTGGTGGGCTTTTTTAATTAGTTGGCCTGTGTTTGTACTTCAAGAAAGACCCTCTGTTGTATTTACCCCCATAAACTTTGTAGATGTATCCCCAGAAGCTTTGTAGTTTGGACCTCTCTACTTCTTCACTGTTGATCTTGAGGGGCAGGTGCATGGCAGGGCTTTTTCTGAAGTCAATAAGGATTTCTATTGTTTTATTGACATTCAGGTCCAAATTGTTGTTATTGTACCCTTCAGTCAGGGAGGTGACCTCATTCCTATACCCACTCTCCTCTTTACCACTTATGAGTCCCACCACTGTGGTGTCATCTGTGAATTTGATGATGTGGTTGTTGATAGTTTTGCAGCAGTCATGGGTAAGGATTGTGAACAGTAGAGGGACTCAGCACATAACCCTGGGGTACTCTAGTGTTGATTTTAATACTCCCTGAAGTGTTGCTACCAGCACAGATCCTTTGCAGTCTTCCAGTCAGGAAATTGAGGGCCCAGTTGCACAGCCCTTTATTTATGCCAAGGTTGATTAGCTTTTCTATAAGATGCATAAGAACAACAGCCTAGCCTAGTTGTTTTTCTCTTCAAGATGGTCCAATGTGAGGTGAAGTGACACCAAAATGGCATCAGCAGTTGATCTGTTTACCCAGTAGACAAACTGTAGTGGGTCAAAGGACTGGGGTAGTACTGTAGGCAAATGTCTTTTAACCAGTCTTTCAAAGCATTTTATTGCATTAGATCTAAGGGTCACTGCCTGTAATCATTTAGGCAAGTGGGGTTGGCTTTGGTGGGCAGACGGATTATGTTGGTAACTTAGAAGCATGGTGCTACTTTTTCCTGGACAAGTAAAGTATTGAAGATGTCCGTCAGGACTATGCTGAGTTGGTCTGCACAGCCTTTCAACACTTTTCCCAAAATGTTATCAAGGCCAGCAGCCTTCCTGGGGTTTACTTTCCTCAGCTGGTTCCTTATATCGACAGCATTGAAGTTGAGTACTGCCTCCTTTTGGTCACTGAGATGCTTTACAGCCTTCATTTTATTATCAATTCAAATCTGCCATAAAATGTGTTTAGACTGTCCAAAAATTTGCTGCTGTCATTGCACTGAGCTGACGTGGTCTTGTAGTCAGTTAGCTGTTGAATACCATACCACAGGCTTCTTGAGACTTTCACATCCTCCAAGCATCCTTATATCCTCTTTCCATGCTTCATCTTGGCCTCCTTGATACCCTTTTTAGATTAGCCCTAGCCACACTTAAACCCTTCTTAGCCTTTGCCCTGAAAGCAGTGTCCCTTGCCCAGAGCAACTCATACACCTTGCTGCTTAGCCATGGTTTTTGGTTGGTTCTTACTTTAATATTTTTGATGTTTGTTAACATTCTCCATGCATTTGGATATGTAAGTCATAGTTGTCTCAGTATATTCATCTATGTTCACCAGGTTGTTCACTATGGCTGCCTGCCTGAAGACATCCCAGTTTGTGTAATCAAAGCAGCCCCTGAGACTTTCCATTGCTCCTTCATGCCAGACCCTGATTTGTTTAACAATAGGCTTATCTCTGATCAAGAGAGGTTTGTAAGGTGGTATTACTTATTTATTTATTTATTGACATTTGTTGACTGGGAAAGTGCACTGGGTCAGAAACCCATTTTCAGTGGAGGCCTGGGGAGAAAAACTCCACTAACAATTTGTACAAAGTACCAAATTTAACAGAAAGAACATCGAAGTAGCATATTACAGTAAATTTAAATGTATGGAAATGTTACAGTACAGTTTAAAGTTTACACTAATGCAAAAGAAAATAAAAGAAATGCAGATCAGTATATGACACAAAGGTTAGATAGCAATCAATCCTGAATATTCCTTATGATATTATACATACATTAATTAAGGAACATATTTAAGGTGGCTTATCACTTGTTTTGCAGGAGCAAGAGGAGTTATTGAGGTAATGGCTTTTTAAACTTGATTTAAAGGTTTTTAAACAGTCAATTTGAGTTATGTGGGAGAGTAACGTATTCCGTAGATTAGCAATGTTGTGGGAATATTGACTATCCAGCTCTTTTATTGGGTTTGGTAACATTTAAATGCTGTTTGCTGGAGGATCTAAGAGTTTGGGTTGGAATATAAGTATGTAGAATGGAGTGGAGTGCTGAGCAGGTGTTGAGTTTAAAAAATTAGTTTGTGGGCTAGACTTAATTGGGTATAACTGAGGTGGTGGGAGAATTCAAGCTAGTTCAATTCTGAGATTGCCTGGCAATGCTGTGTGTAGTTAGACTTGCCAGAGGCAAAGTTAACTAATTTGTAATAACAGGATTGGAGTTGGTTGCTAAGAGATTAGTGAAGGTTAGTAAAAATGGGACTTCCATATAGAAGGGAAAGGATAAGTAAGGTACTGGAAAATTTTGTTTTGGTGGGATTTTCTAGGTAGAGTTTATGACGGTAAAGTTTGTCAAGTTTAAAGTGAGTTTTCTTTATTGTGTTAAGAATATGTGGCTCAAAAGTGAGTTTATCATCGATTCTAATGCCTAATAACTTTGCACCCTTCACAGTTTCAATCTCTGTATTATCTGGTGAAAAGACTTTGAAATCAATAGCTGGTGGTTTTGTTGAAAAAAGTAAGATTTTGGTTTCTTTGGGGGCATTAACAATAGTTGTGCAATTAGCTGGTGGTTTTTGGGGTGGGAAAAGGTATAAA
>NC_056726.1:1052647017-1052692933 GCF_019279795.1 Protopterus annectens | reverse complement strand
CATCCAACCCATCCTATCTCCTAACATAGTGTCCATCATCCTTTTGTGTATATAGCCACTCTTGTTATGTCATAATGTCCACTATATGTCATTGTCAGCCCTCTGCTTGTCTGATGTCTGCATCATGTTTCTTCTCCCTCAGTATGTTACCCCACACCCTGACAGCCAGGTCTGGCTGTCCCTGATAACTAACCTATAATTCTTATCTACCCCATATGCCTTTTGATTCCTTCTTCAACTTCCCCTTTTCAAGGAAAAAAATAAAAAGGACACTTCTCCCATAAAAAAAAAACACATCCTACACATACCTTTCAACTTCATATATATGTCAGTAGTGTTCAAAAATTACTTGGCTTTCAATTTATCCTCATATAGAATATGTTATTTTGACACAGTAATCTAGAAATCATACCTAGAACAAATGTGAATTACTACAGGTAACAGGATTATTTAGAACATTCGAGAGACATGTTCCTATCCCACCTCCATCCTGATCATTTTCAGAAATGTTCACCTGCTGTTCTGTCCTGTTTTTTTTCTTATTATTTTCATATCTGTTCTATGCTCCAATTTCCAACTTTTTAATATGAAAATAAAATAGACAAACATTCCAAGCACGTGTCCAAAAAGGACTAATAAACACATTCTGATACGTACACTCTTTTCTTTCTTTTGTCAACAACAGTTGGCGTTGCATAGCAAGGCTGGTGATCGATGAACACCTTCCTATGTCAAAAAATGAATTAATTAAATTGCTATGCATGGACATAGGGCAGGATTCACGAAGGCTTGCACGGAATGTAAGAGACGTGCAACACTCCATGCAAGCCTCGCGATCCAGGAACAGTCCTAAACTCCGTGTAAGAGACCAGCTAAAACGTCTTTTACACGGACTGGGTGTGGACATGCTAAATACCTCACTTGCAGCAGAAAGGTATGCAAATGAGGTGTATTAGCGATCCACGAAGCAGAAACCAGTCCGTGTAAGAGACGTTTTAGCTGCAGAAATGTACTCAGTTGACAACTGAGTACATTTCTGCAAATTCCACAACGGAGCCATGTCAGCTCCAAAAAAAGGGTACATATGTCTCAGGCAGCTTGCCAATGGCCAAATATGTGGCCATTGGCAAGGTAACCCGATGCAAAAATATTAAAAATATAATTTTTTTTTTCGGCGATCGCCGATGTTTAAACCCAGCGCAGCCCCGCACAAACGGGCTGCACTGTATAAAACCATAAAAAAGAAGGTTATAAACCCACAAATGTGAGTTTCATGCAATACATGGAATGACAATGCAGGGACCAGCAGAACAAAAACCACATGACCACCGTGTAGTGGTTGCTAAGGGGGGAAGCTGAGTCTAAGACATGTAACTAAGCATTAGTAGGCACTCTCATGTAAATGAGGGTTAGGATACTGAATCTCACAGTCACATAGCAAATGAGCACAGTCTGAGTAGTGTAAGAGATACATAAGGGGGAAGAATAGAGTAGGAGATAGGTGACATCACAGGGGGGAATGGTAGAAAGAAATGCAGTTCATTGGAGGTCAATGTAACATGACAGATGACAGACACAGATCATGGAAAGAGGTATGCCACTAGATAAGTCAGCGAAAGTCAAGAAATGGAAGGTGTACACTGTTACTTACACCAAAGTTTCTTGCTGGGAGTTCATGCGCACGTGTGCGTGCCATGAAGCGTGAGTAGGGCAGTCTGTGCACATGTAAGGCAGACTGAGCATGTGGGAGCATTTTGGGAGATGTTTAGCACTGTTTGCACTGGTGTGCATGCATCTAGGGCAGGCTGAGTATGTTGGAGGCTGTTGGCAGACGTGTAACAATGTTTGCGTGGGTGCACGTGCGTTGTAACCCGAATAAGTAGATTCTGAACCGTGTAAGCACGTGTGTGTGCGTGTAAGCCACTGTGAGCGTGTTTCTGATGGTATGCACGTTGCTCCCCCCTGAGGAAACAGAAAGGAAAAAGGAAGCAACAGAATTAATAGGAAGCTAGCAGGGATAACTGCTGAAGCTAGCAGGTGAAAACAATTAGAAGCAGGCAATTACACAGGCAGAATAGTAGCCCAGCCCAGCACTTAAAACTCTGCAAACAGTAGTGCAGGATGTTTCTCTTAAGAGACACTGCAAGACAGGAGTAAGCTAATAAAAGTGAAAACTGAAAAAGCTTCACTCAGAGCAGAAATGTTAGGGGCTGCCATAGCTGTCATAATGAGACATAGGCGACTTGCTGAGGGTGGTGACAATGCAGATGGTGCCAGACAACCCACAGTGAGGAGACGGAGAAGAGTGTACAGGCCCAGGGTCACCTACCATGGGTTACATGAGCTGGAGAAAGTAGAGCGCTATAGAGTGGACAGAGAGCTCCTGCAGCAAATTGTTGAGCTGTGCAGGCCATGCTTCACACACAGAACCAACAGAGGGGAAGCTATCCCAGTGGAAACAAAGGTATGTGTTGGCCTAAGAATACTAGCAACAGGTACCTTCCAGAGACCAACTGGCGATATGATGGGGATATCACAGGCATCAGCCTCCAGGGTACTGCACCAGTTCCTGGATGCCATGTCAGTGCATGTCGGTGATCATGTATATTTCCCCAATGCCCGTGAGGTATTGGCCAGCAATATGCGTCTCTTCCAGCAAATAGCGGAATACCCTGAGGTAGGGGGTGCAATAGTCTGCACGCACATACGCATCAAAGCACCAGCCGGTGAGCGGGGTAGGGCCTACATTAACCACAAGGGCTTCCCCTCCATCAACTGCCAGGTCATGTGTGATGCACAGGGCATAATAATGAATGTGTGTGCTGCCTGCCCTGGGAGTCACCACGATTCCCACATCTGGCATTTGACGCAGCTGTACCAGACATTTGCCAATGGGGACATCCCAAACGGACACCTAGTGGGGGATGCAGGTTATGCACTGGAGCCATGGCTGATGACACCCATCAGAAATGCACACACACCTGAACAGGAACGCCATAATGAGGCACACGCACAAACACGTAATGTAATAGAGCATGTGTTTGGGCTGCTCAAGTCACAGTTCCGGTGTCTGGACACATCTGTTGGAGCCTTGCAGTACACACCAACTACATGTACCCAAATTGTCATGGTATGTGCTATGCTACATAATATGATCTTGCGAAAACAGCTGCAGCAGGACCAGCATAGGGCTGGGCCAAACACCCCCCCACCATTGCCAAGGCCATCACAGGCAGAGCGTGACTCGGAGGAGGAACAACCTGAGCCTGCCCCAGTAGGCAGAAGGAGGCGTGCCCAGTATGCCCTGGCCTTGGCAAAGAGGCAACGCTTAGCAAATCCACTGGCTCAGTAGGAGCCCTGAGAATGATACCCCCTCTGACTCACTCAAATAATAACATGGATACCTAAAATGACATGACCTGCTCACAAACATGTACAGGGAAGTGTAATATGTGCATCCGACAGAGGCAGAACTGCAGCACCACCTGAGGCATGAATGCCATGTGTTAAGTAATGTAACACCATGTACTATATGCACACCTGAGCACACTGACTAACATCCACCCTCACCAGGCTTGAAGCCACAAAATGATGATGGGATGATGAAGTGCAATAACTGGCTGAAGTAATGCAGTTAGTCAAAGGGGAGCCAATCTGTTTCAGGCTGGGAAGACACGCGGAGCATGACATGATGCACCACCTGCTAGGAGTGGCGTGCACCTATCATGCCAAGCCTCATGGATACTGGCAAAGGATGTCAGTACCCACAGCATGCCCTGAATAGGTAAGTCTCAAAACACAAACCCACCTTCATAGGTTCCACAAGGGATAGGAGCCTAGATGTAATGCTACCCAATGCCAGAAGTCTAAACAGCAAGATGTGTGCAGTGTAAATGCACACAGTATGGAGAATGTAGATACCAGTCCTGTAATAGAGAACTGGGTCAAGGCTCACATCAGCACCCTAACACTACCAGGTCACACCTCATACTGTGCTGTACAGCCACAAAACATGGAACAAGCTACAAAAGGAGAGTGACTAGCAATAAATGTCAAGGATAACCACACCCCCCCCATGTTGGTACCACAACAAGAAGCAGCATGGATTAGACATGGTCAAATACCAATGGCTAAAACCGCCTCCCAGTATATAGCCTGCTGCAGACTACCATCCTAATACCAGGAACTGCACCTGGCCTATGTTGGAATACATGAATATATCAAGCACCCCAAACCACATTATATTGCTTGACTGAAAATACCCAGACATACACCGGGAGCATTATACTAGCACCAACACAGTAGGAGAAAAGTTCCCAGAATCCATAAACCAAAATGCCCAGGAACAATGTACCACTCCCACAAGAGGGGTAAGCATACTGGATGTGATAATCAGCAACATGTGTACTGGATGGCAAGATGAGAAGTGTACCCCTCAACGGTAAGACCAGACCATAGAGTAATCACACTGGATATACACATCCTGACCCCAGTCCCTGGCCAGAATACCACAGTGAAAAACATTTGTAAAGCATAGGTTGCAGCCCTCTAAACTGATGTTGAATCCACGAAAGGCCCTGTGCAAGTGCAGAATATGGGACACACCACAGAACATGTTATACAGGCATTCCATGAACACAGCCAGGAATGCTTGGAGTATGCAATCACAAATAACAACAAACAATGCCATACATGCAGGCATCTGGCATATTGGACAACAGCCATTACCAAGCCATGCAAGAGAATGAGGAAGCTACCACATGATAGAGCAAACATAAAAACGGAAGTAATCACAGACCAGTAGTATGGCAATAACATATGTCCACACATAAAATCCACTAAGTCCAGCCACAACAAGTAGAATCTGTGAATCCAGAGGCAATGTGACACCAGTCCCAAGTACACAGACAACCACAACACCCCCCAATAAATACAAATATATGTGATAGATGCAACCATGTATCCAAACCAGAGGTTGAGCTCCACCAACTCAGTACTGTCAAAACTAGTCAGGAGGAGAAGGTAACCACATACATGACAAACCCAATCCCACATAGACCTACCGCAACTGTAAACCAAACACATAAACACAGACAAATATTCCCGGAGGCCTTAATTACAAACACGCCACACCCAACAGAAGCCTGCAAAGCAGATCACAAGCAACCACAACCTTCAAACATAGCACATGCAACGAATAGTACGCAAAGCTGGTGTGCCAAACAGTCACAGGCCAGAAGGAGAAACAACATGCCTGATACAGTTGTAATAGGTGTCTGTATAGGCAGACACACTGCTGTCGCACTCACCAGACTGAACAAGGGAAAGGGTAGAGTAAGCTGCCTGTAGGCTGCTACAAAATGCCACATAACACAAGTACGCAGGTCACCCCAAAGCAAGCAGAAATATAATGCACTCAATGTCCATGCTGGTGTGAATTACCTGATATGTACCTCCCTGGTCAACATGAAAAGAGACATGGATGATCCCTCTCTCTGAGTATGTACCCCAGGCTGGTATGACACTGGCTGTGTGCAGCATCCAACCCTCACCAAGAATGATGCCACAGTACAAACACAGAATGCTCATGTTTAACAGCTGGCAAAGTTACAGCTGTCAGTCCAAGAGGGTCTAATGTCTGTCTGCTTGAGATGTCAAGCATGACAAGCCATGCTGCTGTTCCAGGGATGGCTTGCACCTGTTACCCCTGTGTGTCTGGATACTGGATAAGGCCTTTGCTGCCTCCATAGAGCCGTATGTAGGCAAGGCCAAAAAGACTACCCACCACCCTAGAAAACATAAGTGGTAGGAAACATAAGGGTAATGCTGACCAATGCCAGATGTGTAAACTGCAATATGCATGCCCCTGAGGCACTTCCCATTATGGAGAACATTGATGTCTGTGCAGTGACAGAAGCCTGCTGCAAGCCTAGTGATAGCACACCAGCACTACTAGGTTATACCACATATCATGTGTTATGGCCCCAACACCTGCACCAAAACATCAAAGGAGGGGGAGTATCCATATGCAGCACAGACACCCATATGGCCAGGTAATTGACAATGCACAAAGCAGTGGAGACCACCCATGTGCACCTAAGTGTAGTCCAAACTGCTGTACAGTCTGTAGCATGTGACAGACCACACTCTCACACACAAGAACTCCACCCAGACATCCTGAAGACACTGGACAGTATGAATGTCCCACCAAATACCACACAAGGTACACACAAATTACCACATAGGTGGCAAACCATTATGTATGCAAGGAGTAATCAGGGACCTAGGGACACAGGTCGACAGTAATCTGTCATGTGACACTCACAATGCCAATGCGGCTAGGAAGATTGTCGATATTGGACACCATATCATGAAAGGATTCACATCTACATCAACAGAGGTCACTGTGCCGCTGTACTGTTCTCTTATCAGACCCATAATCTAGTACAATGACTCATATGGGATGTACAGTACGTGACACCTGCAGCGGTTCAGAAGGCCTCATAGTTACCCCACCAACAGGATAAAGGGTGTGAAATATATGTCATATGCTGCCTGGCTGTAGACACCCCAGCTGAATGCAGTCACAGACTGCCTACACAGAGGCATTGTATGTCTGTTGTACAAGGCCATGTCCAACACAGGAGTAATGGACATGCTCCACCACAGGAAATCAAAGCCATTGTAGCTGTGAGAGTGACAGATGTCAGCCTCAACACATAATGAAATAAGATGGGCTGGAGGGACAGATACATAACCCAGAGGCTCCCCACACCCAGAAACAGGATCCCAATCCATGTTAGGCAGAGCCCCTCACTGACATCCCTCAACAGGAATATTGCCAAGTGGATGGATGATCGTACATGTATACTGGGGGTCCTGACTGTGTCACGACCAGACAGAGGCACAGTGAAGAAATTCATAAATGGCCATAATAGAACATAGCAAGGGGTGGCAAAAGACACACACACACTCTGGCTAGGCTTACTAATGGCCTTGGGTGTATAGCCTAGTATGAACCCATGAACATATGAAGATACAAAATGTACAGGACACTAAGGATAATCACAAGGCTTACCCAACTGATGGTAGGAACCACGTTGGGCATCCACAGATATGCTTCGAATCACACAGATATTACAAACAACATACCAAACACACACACACACATTGCTAACATACAACCTGGCAGGTGCAGTGCAAACACCCCCCCACCCCAGAGTGCAAAATACTGATGGTCCCCTGACATTGCAGATGCTGAGGTAACAGCCATCATCTGCAAAGCAGAACACACAGCAGCAAAGGTATGTGATGGTGTCCTGGGATGAGGCCAACACGGACTCCAAGAATAATGGAATGCCAAATCACACTACTGCCCAATGTCAGCCTTACCACAGGATATGTACCCAAAGAGCAGTGTACAACAACAGTGGTCCATCACAACAAAGGTGTTGCCTGAATGGATACTGCAAACCACCACCCCAGGATCCTGACAAGCTTGTTCTGCACAGCTATGGAAAGGATCAGTATGTACCGCAGACAGAAGGCTATTGTAGACCTACTGATACTGGACCCTACACAGTGTGGCTGTTGTACTGCAGATCCTGCCCCTAAACATGTTTGACCCATTTGAAGCAGTCATTAAGGTAATTGATGAGGGCAATTTGGTCCACACAGCGTAGCTGGACCGTGCACATGCTTCTAGACAATACCATATGAGTTCAGTATGGATATGTTCACCAGCTTAAATATATACCCCTATGTCAGTAGAGGGGTTGCAAACCAGACCAAGGACAGAACTGACATGGTCAGACATGCCGCATCCATGTCAGACTACAAAGCAGATATGAGTGGCATCCTACAAGGCCTGGCCTTGCCCCCCCCTTTCTGTATACATGTCCCATAGGTATAGGCCAACATGGAAGGACTGTGACTGAACATGTATGCAGAGGAGTACAAACAGCCCACCATACCCGTCCCCCAGCTGAAACAAGCAACCCACAAAAGAGCCACCTACAAACAGACAACTGGAGCCATAGCCATGTCAGCAAGCTAATTGCAGAACTGTGTATAGACAACCACCATGGATATACAGTAAGTGCCCACAAATTACCACACAGGTGTTAACCCATGACGTACCTAACATGTAATGTGAGACCTGGTTACAAAAGGTGATAGATGTCCTGCACTGGACAAACATGTGGCTGTAGTGTTCGCAGAAACATATACTATATACCCACCCAAACATGAAGGTTGGCAGATGTAGATAAGAGGAACTCACTGTGGCTCTGCAGTCATCCTCCATCAGCGTCACAATTGACTACAATAGCCCCTGTGGGATATACCGCAGCAGACACCTCCATCATCTGTAAAGTCCACAACAGTACCCCACCAGGAGTAGCAAAGAGCATGAACAGATGCCATGTTTTGCCTGAGTAAACAAACTGCAGCCCCACACAACGCCATACTGCCCAGCTACAGGCAAGCTGTGCCTGATATATGAAGCCATGTCCATCCTGGAATCAATGAACATGCTGCACCTTGTACAATCTAAATGGCAGTGAGCTATGCACATGAGAGACCTGAACCCCAGCACTGACATACATAGAACAAGCTGTACAGAATGATCCATGACACAGAAGGCACCCCCACTCTTCAGTAAACTCCTGGTACAGGTCAGCCAGAGAGTCACATATCGACACCCCTCAAGAGGAATCCTGATGAGTGGTTGGGAGATGGTAGGCTAACCCTGGGTATCACTGTTATGTCAGAGGTAGACGGAGGCACAGTATACTAACCATGACATATGTCATGGCAAACTCCAGTTACAATGTGTGTCGAAGGACAAACACACCCTGTGACTAGCATCAGAAATGGCCTAGGGAACATCGCTAGTGTTTGCCAATGTCCACCCATGTTGTGGAATACACTAGCAATGTTGGACGAGCCTGGCATGGTCATGGTCATATGTGCACAACTGGCCCCTACACAGTCTATTGTGCTCACTATGAAGATGTCAAGCAGTCATAGGACTAAAGCCCAGGATACTGTCCACCACAGTGAAAGTACTGAACCAGTACACTATACGGTACTGCAGTGTTAGGTCATTATGAAAGTATGTTGAGAACTGTCTGCAAAGTATCCCATGCAATCCCTGCAGGCACACTATAATCCCTGTTGTGGCAGACACGAAGCAGTTGGCCAGTTAGTACACAACATGACACCCAACACACAACCATAAACGTGAGATATTGTTGAAGTTCACACACACCCAAATATGTGGTGGACTTCAGAGTGCAACATATGGAAAGCTCACACTGGGCATGCTCGCACACTTTGATAAATGAGGCATATGTCAGACAACATGCCATGGAAAGGCTGAACTGGCCATGCTCACACACTTAGGCCATATCTCCGTTTAGCAGTTGGCCACACATATCTGGTATTTGTACGTGTCAGTCCAGGAACCAACCACAACACAGCAATCTGCCCAGTGCACACAGTAAATGACTACAGAGACATAAGTGATATAGTGGATCACCGTCATATGCAAACATCTTCCACAGATATACAAGTTGGTCATAGGAACAGGGAATGCTTTGGCAATAAAGACCTGCAAACAGTAGAACAGCACAACAAATATTGTGCATCCGACAATTGAACATATGGGTGTAGAGGTCAATACTAGGCTTGTTGCCCTAGGGAATGACAGCTCAGCCAGAGTGTGCTTGGCACCTGCATCCCCAGGACAGTAGGCTACTGTGCCACTGTAAAGTAGGTCACAGAAGGCAACATGTGCGGCTAGTGAGCTGTGCCTCTGTCAATCAGGGGCACCGTAGAGGTTCCAGGGATTGAATGTGCTACGCCACAGCCATGTTGTTGGTGTGTGCTGGGAGAGAGTTGCTGAGGATCTCTGACAGTAGGTGTCCGTCAATAACAGACTGAGGAGAGCCCTATCTGCATTCTCTGGACGATTCCACTGTCAACACTGTGTTGTAATGATCATGTGTGAATGAAGTGCCATGCTGGAACTGTTCACAGATGTCCTCCCTCTGTGGGCTACAGCTCTGCAATGTATTAGCTCACTCTGTCTGTTGTACAGCGCATATATAGCTGGTGTACAGCTGACAGGTGTCTTGTTGTGGAGCAGTCATGGGTATATGTGGGATAGCATGATCAATGCAAACCGTACACATGCTCATAGAATGCAATTGTCAATGATTATGCTGAGTAGCCAGTATAGTCCCCCAGCATGGGTCCTCTGAAGTCGTCCACCCCAGTCTTCACAAGTGTAGAGTCTGCTTGTGCTAAATACAGTCTGTGTGCAGTGAAAACCTTGCCTGGGGGTGGAGATGGGATATGGATGTCCAGGGAAAGGTGGGTATGGTCAGATATCAACAATGGTGGTCTACCTCTGGTGTGGAACAGTGAGCACCCATGTTGCAGATGGACAGGTGCAATATGTATTCCGCCATGTGGCTGTGGTGTGTGGTTCTGCCATAGCACATGGACCCACAAATTGTAGTGGCTGTAGGGTAAAGTGGTAGAGGCCTGAGTAGTTCTCACACACAATATGCCTGTACCTGATGTTAGCAACTGGAATGGTGTATGTGAACACCTGCATATCCCGGCACTGTTCCCAGGGAAGCTAAGTGTGTGTCCTGGATGTGGGTGTGGTGTTCTGGACTGGTTGTGTTGTGTGTTACAGGTCCTGTGGTCACAAAGCATGGTATAGAACATAACCTGCCAGTGTGATGTGCATATCTGACCCTGACGTAGGTGGCTGCAAATGCATATATATGCTATCCCCCACCTGACAGGTAGTACTACATGTACATACCTCTGTAGAAATAAAGACGTCAGCACCCTGTAAATACTGCAGGTGCAGAACAGATGCCCAGTAATTCGGATAGTGTGCTCTGCTAATGCGTTTCCCTCAAGTGTCATAGTATAGTTAGGTAGGGGTTTGAATCCTGCAAATGCTGTGTGTGTGTAGATGGGTGAGTGGGGTTTGTGTGTGTGAGAGGGAAATGTCCCGTTTGGCAAATGGGAAAACACACTGCAGGATGCACATTCCCCTTTCTAAACACTGATGCTGTCAGCACCCTATAAGTACAGCAGGAGAAGGAAAACCTCCCAGTAATGCGAATAGCGCGCTCTGGTAATGCATCTGTCTCGAGTGCCATAACATTGGTAGATAGGGGTTTGAATCCTATAAATGCTCAGTGTGTATGGAGGTGGTTAGTGTGTGTTCAAGACAGTATGAAAGAAATATTCCTTTTGCCAACTAGGAGAACACACTACAGGATGCACATTCCCCTTTCTAAACACTGATGATGTCAGCACCCTTAGTGCAGCAGGAGAAAGGAATCCTCCCAGTAATGCAAATAGCGCACTCTGCTAATGTGTCCGTCTCAAGTGTCATAACATAGTTAGGTAGGGGTTTGAATCCTGTATATGCTCAGTGTGTGTGAAGGCGATTAGTGTGCGTTCAAGACTGCATGAAAGCAGTATCCCTTTTGCCAACTAGGAGAACACACTACAGGATGCACATTCCCCTTTCTAAACACTGATGATGTCAGCACCCTATAAGTACAGCAGGAGAAGAAACATCTGCCAGTACTCAGAATAGCGCAACCTGCTGCAGCGTCTCTCTTGAGTGCCATAACATTTTTAGGTAGGAGTTTGAAACCTGCAAGTGGCAAGTGTGTGTGTGTTTGGATGTGGGGAGTTTGTGTGTGTGCATTTCCGTATGAAAAACATGTTAGTTTTGGCAATCAGGAGATCACACTACCTGATGCACATTACCCTTTCAAAATACTGATGATGTCAGCACCCTATAAGTACAACCAGAGAAGAAGAACTATTTAGTAATCTGAATACTGTGCTTCGCTAATGCGTCTCTCTCACGTGTCATGACTTAGTTAGGTAGGGGGTATGAATCCTGCAAATGGCAAGTGTGTGTGTGTGGCGGGTAGTAGGGTGTGTGTAAATGCAAGTGTAAGAGAACAGATCCTTTTGGCAAATACTACAATACACCAGATGCTGCATATTCCCCCAGTAAACACAGGGGATGTCACCACACTATCAGCACAGCCAAACAGGGCTAGTTGGCTAGTAATGCCAATAGTGCGCTCTGTCACTGTGTCTATTACCATTGTCAGAGTACAGATAGGTATGTTTTGGTAACCCACAACTGCCACGTGTGGTTGTGTCACACATTATGACCTTGTGTGGGTCTTTGTGCATAACAATGCATGCCACTGTCTAAACCAGCAATGGCATTGCACACATGATGTATGTGTGTGACACATACACATAAATACCTGTGACCTGCAGTAGTTACCATGTCTGACACATGCCTCGAGTGGATAAATGGTATTTGCAATATATACCAATATGACTGTGTCTTACTGTGCAGGGGCCGCACGCGGTATGTGTCTATACAGTGTGGGTGTATATGGTAAAATTCCTACAGCAGGGGATACACATCTAGTCTGAGCCATATAGTCTACATGTAGTCGATGTACAGGTGCTGCATGTTCCCACCTGTTGTGGTAGTGGTAACATGTCATTCCACTGCAATTCAGTGAACACATGCTGTGAACCCTTCAACTAGTGTGTTGTAGCTACAGTAATGCTCACGCACAATGTTTGGCTGGATGCAGTCCAGCCATATAAAGACAGTTCTTGAGACTGTCATATTGCCAGTGTTGTTATGGAGGATAGGTGGTCTTCCTGCGTATGGGAGGGTTGTGTGTGCCAGGCTATGAAACAGATGGCAGTCTGACACACTGTTAGCTGCACATGATTAGGCACTGATGCTATGTGCTGTGCCAACAACTTGGAGGTGTGTGTATCTGTGGTGCCTTGGGATACCACCCCCCTGTCCATGTGTGTTACATGTGTAGGGGACGACAGGCATGGTATGGGGCATAACCTGTCAGTGATGGGTAACACCTGTGAGCCATGAATCAGGACTCTGGTACTGCACAGACATTGCAGTTCACCATGCTGAGGACAGTGTCCAGTGCATGCATCTTGCGGTGTACACTGCTGTTGTTGTGTAGCAGCACTGTTAGTGTCCTAACCTGCGTGATACCTGTAAAGGTGGCTATGTAAACCGTGTCCTGCAGCATAAGGCAGTATGTGTGTATCAAGGAGCTTTGCCAATATACATTGGGCCATGGGTGTCACGTGCAAGATGACCCTTGCACATCATTGTGGCTTCCCTAGCATGTAAGCACACATTGACAGCCAGCGGATACCCTATGAATGACGTTGGAGACTGAGCAGAATGTAGACATACAGCACCCTTCCTACATATAGTGGTAGCATACCTGCTGAGGGTATGTTGGCAACCAAGATCAGGCTCATACTGGCCTGTGCCACATGCTGAGAGATCCATTCTATGTTCCCTATCATGTAGTCCAGGGAGGTATGTCTCAGGTCAGCCATAGTGGCATGGTCAATGAGTGTGTCATATGTGTCCATGCCTCTGACTGACCTGTATGCATGTGTTCTGTAATGGACCATAGTGCCCCTGAGGCATATCACTGTGACCTTCACCAGATACAGCCTGTTGAGGGGACACCAGTGCAGCACCCAAGACAGGTACCTGACACGTCTGGAGCAGGTGTGTTGTGTAGCCCTACAGGCTCTGAGTGTGTGGCACACGAGATGTGTGTGCCATGTGTGGCTTGTGCTCTGTTCTGACGGAACATATGCCTGTGTGCCAGCTGCTGAGGTGTGTGATGCTCAGGCAGGATGCTATTCTGAGTCCCCATGTATGCCTCAGTGTGTTCAGCATGCTGTCAGTGCGTGTCAATGTCTGACTTGTATTGTAGTCACTGTATTATTTTTTATTTATTTATTTATTTATCTTACATTTGTTGACCGGGATAGTCTGACTGGATGCATGTCCATTTTCAGCGGAGGCCCGGGGAGAAAAGCTCCAAGGGTAAGCAGATACAGCATTACATAATACCAGCATTACATATTACAAACAGATTATTTACAGAGATTACATAAGTAAGCAAGTTAAACAAGTTCCACAGGTTAAGGTTAGTCCTGAGCACAAGTCAGGATTAAATTAAATTACACAGTAAACTGGTTAACAGATTTTACACATTCGAGTTAGCCAGGCTTGATGCATTGACATAGCCAGTTAAGTGACAAATGTTGTTTGAGTCGAGTTTTAAATTGACCTAAGGTGGAAAGTAAGGTAATATCAGCTGGAAGTGAGTTCCAGGATCTACTTACAGAGTTTGCAAAGAGAGAATCACCGGCTGTGTTATTAATTTTGCTAGTCTGAATTAGTAGTTTGTTACAGGATCGAAGCGGTCTAGGATTGTTATAGGGGGTGATAATATTTTTAAGTGCAGGATTATTGTCTGGATTATAGAGGATTTTATAGGCCATAATCAGTTGGTTATACTGTATTAGGCTAGGTAGTTCAAGCCAACCAAGCTGATTTAGATTGATGCAATGATGTGTTCTAAAAGGCAGCCCAGTGGCAAACCTGGCAATGTGGTTGTAGCAAACTGAGTGTTTGTTAAGGACAGTCTTGTTCATATTCGAGAGTAGAGAGGATGCATACAGAAGGGTTGAAAGAAGGTGTGAGCGAGCTATGGCAATTTTAGCTGGAGGGGTTAGGAAGGCTTTTATTCTGTAAAGTGACCCTAGTTTTTTATTGATGGTTTTGATAGTTTGGTTAACATGTAGATCACATTTGAGATTATTGTCTATGATGACACCTAATAGTTTAGTAGATGGGTCAGGGGAGATTATTGTGCCATCATTTGATTTTATGGTAAAGGTGAAAGCGGTAGACCTACGTGTTGGTGAAATAACAGCAGTTTAGTTTTTTTGGGATTTAGGATCAGACGATGTTCAGAAAGCCAGTTTTCTATAGTATTAAAGGTGTTCTGGGTAGCTGACCATAACTGTACTGGAGATGTGGCTGAGTAAATCAGAGTAGAGTCATCAGCATATTGGATACAGCTGACTTTTGGGATGACAGTATAAAGGTCGTTAATGAAGATGGAGAACAGCAAGGGCCCTAGTATAGAGCCTTGTGGTACTCTGAGGGTGTTAGGTAGAAGGTTAGAGAGTTTGTTCTGCCAGAGGCCAGCCTGCTGTCGACCATTCAGGTAGGATTGAAACCATTGGAGGGCTCCAGTATCTAGACAGAATGTTTGCAGGGTGTGGATTACAAGTTGGTGATCAACCATATCGTATGCCTTGGAAAGATCCAAAAAGAGGGCTGAGGATATATAATTATTGTTGTGATTATGGTTTATGGTGTTAGTAAAGGCTAGGAGGCCTGAGATAGTGCTATGATGAGGATGGAAGCCATGCTAAGTGTCTGCCATAAGGCGATTTTGGATTAGGTGGTGCATGAATTGTCTATGAATACATTTTTCCATAATCTTTGCAAGTGGAGAGAGTATAGCTATTGGCCTATAATTGGAGAATTCAGTAGAGCTGCCTCCTTTGTGAAGTGGGATTACATAGGATATTTTCCAGATGGTGGGAATTTTAGCTTCTACTATGGTTCGTTTGATTAGTTTTGAGACGGGGTAAGCAATAGCATCAGCTGAGTTTTGTAGGTACTCGGCAGGGAGTTGATCAGCAGAAAGTGTAGTGGGTTTTAATTTTTTGATCAAGGTACGGATAAGTGAAGTGGCAACTGGTTGGAAACTGAACGCAAGTAGGTTTCTAGGGGTGCTACTTTCAGGATCAGGGGAGCTAGGAGGTAGTTGGCTAGCTAGGGCTTGAAATGTCTCAGTAAAGAATTGGTTAAAACTATCAGAAACATCTTCAGGGGTTTTATCAATAGTAGCAGCAGGGATTGGGGTTGAAGTTTGTCCAGGATGTAGTATATATGACATGCCACCTGACAGGGTATGGCATTACTGGGTTCAGAGAGCTCAGTCCCCAGATTGGCTGTGTGGTGGCATCCCACACATGTGTTGTACATTCCTGGCCAAGGGTGATGGCTGACTGCATACATGTGGCAGCTGTAACATTGCCACATGACTCACATAAACCACAACTGGACCATAGAGGTGATTCACAGGTTACCTTTGCACATGCTACCCTAGTAGTGTGATTGCCATGATGAGTACCAACACATAGGGCCAATGGGGAACAACATACTGAAGATGTGTATATGTAGGTGTACTGCTACTGTTTCATAGCACTGGCATATTTGACTGCACACGTGGGTAAATGCCAGGTAAGACATGTGCAATGTGTCACAGGCAACGTACATGCGTACATGACAGACAGTGACGTTCTGTCATGTGTAAACTTGACATACGTATCGTACGCTATGCAGATGTCACTAGGAGTCTACAGAAGCACTGTAACTTTGCATTGCAGGTGTAAGCAGTGTTCCAGGGAACCCCAAGCGAATATGCATGCAAACAAAGCTACAGTAAGCAGGGCTGGAAGTAGTGCATTGTACAACAAAGAAGGGGTAACAATAACAGTAAGTAGCAATGCAAATATGTAGGCACTATCAACATGTACCCAGGAATACACAGCGGAGATGCCCATGATAGAACTGATATTATGTCATAGTTAATTGTGATTTGGAGTACATTAGTACTGCACACATATCAGCATGCACAAACATCCACATTGCATAGCTGTTGTGGGCAACTTGACACCATTACTGTACATGTCCACCATTGCATATCACTACTTGCGTTAGCTTCTTCCCTATGCTACCCATGTATGCGGCTATCTGTTGACATCCTTACCACCGGCATGCAATTATGTGCAGCTGTTACACTTTGGTATGTACTATGGGTGCAGATAACAATTCAGGACAGTCATATGGTTACTGCATCAGGCATGCTGGGATATACACACAGTCATAGCCGCACACTGTACTGTTACCAACATGATACTATTAATACACTTCTATGTAGTCATCCTGTGCATCAGCAACATGTTTACCTGTTCCTGCAATGATGTTGGAGAATGCAGGAGGTGGCACAGTGTCATCATATGCACAGGGTGTGAATTAGGTATGCCTGAGTCAGCCACTGATACCACCAATTGACATATGTGTGTATGTGTGTTGGTGAAGGGTAGCAGTACAGGGTGGGGCAGTGTTGGTGCAGTGTGTGCGTGTATGTGGTTGCCCTAGGTGTTAACATTTCGAATGTGTGTATGCACGCACACAGTTCCACCTCATGGCTGCCATATACAGGGGTTTGTGGACAGCCACAGACTGCACCTGGCAGGTCATACAGATCAGTGTCTGTGGGCACAGACATGGTACCTGTGCCTGGCAGGGGTGCTACGGACCGTATCCAGTACTAAGCCAGACTGGGTACTGTCATCAGAAGCGGGAGTGTGTTGACTGGACACAGGTCCCTGTTGGGACTGTCCAGAGCCACGTGCATGTGGTCTCCTGGGGCATTCCGATGACAGCACATACCCAGCATTGCTGGGGCTGCTGCTGGCACTATGGGGGTGTGCGCGGGCCTGTTGTCATCTGCGCCGACTGCCAGCTGCTGCTGTTGCTGGCATACGGCCACGTCGGTGCCGCAAACACCCACCATTGCCCTGGCTCATGGAAATTTGGTTGTGAAACTGCTGTAATATGTCCCCACAACGTCTTTCTATGACATCGGTGAAATTACGGATAGCATCCGCGATGTCACGCATACTGTCAGTCATGGCTGTGCGACATGCTCTCAGCTCCCTCAGACCCTGTCTGGTGTACCTTTCCATATGCGACTGTGCCTACATGACAGCCCAAAACATAGCTGAGGTTGACAGACCTCTTTGGGCATGTCTGCCAGAGGCAGTATGCCCACGGATGCTCCCACGAGAACCCATGGGCAACTGTCTGTGTGGTACCATTGCAGGACCCTGCCCATGGCTGCTGTGTGGGGATGCATGTGCCACAGCTACCACATTACCCTGGTCAATGCCCACTGTATCCTGTCCATCACCTAGGGACAATGGTTACAAAGGATGTATTGGCAGGATGACTGTGCGCAAAGATGGGGTTGACAGCTGTGTACTGTCAATTGGCTGACCAATGGCGGACCCTGACACACCTTCCTGTACCATTACACAAGTATCATCATTACCAGTACCTGTGGCACCAGATTCAGGTTCCCTGCTGCAGGACACCAGAGCAGCACCATAACCTGTGGGAGGAACGCAGGAAACACAGTTTACAGTCTCCACACATTGTTACCAGTGATGCACTTATGCACACATGCACACATGCACACATGGACACATGCACACATGGACACAGGCACACATGCAGACATGCACACGTGGACACATGCACACGTGGACACATGCACATGTGCACACATGCACACATGGTCACGTGTACACATGCACACATGCACACATGCACACGTGGACACAGGCACACATGCACACATGCACACATGCACACATGCACACGTGCACACGTGGACACAGGCACACATGCACACATGCACATGTGGACACAGACACACCTGCACACATGCACTCATGCACACATGCACACATGGGCACAGGCACACCTGCACACATGCACACCCCGCAGTATACACACAGAGCACTACTGAGTTACACTAGTGTTACTAGCACTATCAGGACTATTATAGGTATTGTTAAACACACTCACCAGCATGGATGGCCTGCCTTGCTGTAACCCTGGAGGGCCCTGCAGAAATGATGAGATTAATGTCAGTGGGCACAACTGTGCCATTGATATTGCAAATGATACAGTGCAGTAGTACACCAGTTGCCTTTTACACGTCAGCTGCTGATATTGCCAGTATCACACATGCACAATTACATACTATGATGACAGATACATACCACGGGCACACCTTACACATGCATAAGCTAACAGTGCACAGAACAGTCAAGTGTACATATGGCACATTACCTGCACGCTCCATGTTGTGCTGCTGTGTGGATCCAGCCTCCATCATGATGCAGGTGTACTGCTGTTGCTGTTCTGGGACTGGAGCCACAACACTTAGGAGTAGCCCCTCCAGTCTGGTGAGGGGGGATGTGTGGCCACCCAACATCCTGTGGCAACCTGTTGCCTGTGGATATCTGATGCACGCTGACGGACACTTCTGATTAAATCACTGCAGTGATGTCGTACCTGCTTATATGTCCTATTATGCGTGCCAATATCATTTACCCTACGGACAAGGTCTTGCCACAGTGCAGCCCTCTCCTGCTGATTCTGACTGGTGCGGGAAAACAGGATGTCATACTCCCGCACCAGGCTCTGGTGTATCTCCTCATCTTCCGCTGCAGAGTAGGCGGGATTACGCTGACGCGCCATCTCCCTGGAAGAGAACACAAACAGGATATCAGCAGACTATGTCAGCAATATATGGCACACATACTATACATGATACTCATAGGATCATAGGTTCATACTAGGCTATCTGCCCAAGGGCATTTATAAGCCTAGCCCATAGTTATGTGGCTTTCGCCACCCCTTTAGTTTGAATAAAACTATGCCTATTATTTTGCTGTGCCTCTGTCAAGCAGTGACACTGAAGTAATCCCTGGGGTATATCTGCGATCTCCCATCCATTGGTCAAGATTCCTCTTGAACAAGGCCAGCGAGGTGCTCTGCCTCACATGTACCGGGATTTTGTTCCACAGCACAGGGAGTCTCTAGGTGTGTAGTGATATACTACTACTCCCATATGTTGCATGAGTGTGTGTCATGGTGGATTCACAAGTACATGGCCAGATATCAGTGCTCAGCCAACACTTGCGCAACAATACCTGCCACATTCCACACAACATAGTAGCATGCCCCATTGGTCAGCATACACTGACAGGTCCAATGCACAACCTCACTCTGGGGGTTCATCCCAAGGTACTGTATGTGGGATGCCATCCACTAGTGTGATGTGGACACAAGTTACTCGGCCTGGATATACATATCCCACCACCACCACCAGCACAGTAGACTACTTTCATATGTATGTGATTAGACAGTTATTCACTTGTTAGGACAGTGATGGTATCCATGCAGCACACTGGGCCAGTAGAAGCCATAACCCACACTGCTGACCCCTTTGCAAATGCTTACCACGGACATGCCACAGATTGCATGGAACTTGCACACACATTTCTAACCCAGACCCTATGCACAAAGGTTAGGCATCCTGTCCGGTGGACCCCAGACAGAGGCAGATTGTATAACAATAGCAGGAGGCTACTGCAGTACAGAGCAGATTCACATTAAGGGAAGGCATCTGTGGTCAGCACTGGTACTACGCTACGGTCTCTCATAACAATGGCCGTGGCCTACTCTGGGAGGGAAATGGCCACAAACACTATGGATAACCACAAGGCCTTCTTCAGTTATGTTACACATATGGACCAAATGCCTCAGATATGCTCTGTGTTAATACGCACCTACTTAACATTCACCAAACACACAGATATTGGCAACATTCTTGCAGACAGGTTCAGTGCACGTATCCCCCCTCCTTCTCCCCCACCAGTTGAAATACTTATCACAGCTGTATTTAACCTCCATATCATCTCACATGTCCAGGTGAGGGCCACCCTCAGCAAAGCAGAACACACAGCATCACTGTGACCTCATGGTATCCCTGGATGCGTGCTACCTGCACTCCAAGAGGACATACAACCGCATATAAGACTGATAATTTATCTTGGCCGTACTACAGGATATGTACCTGGACAGTGGCATACAGCAACAGTGGTCCCACACCACTAAGGAGGCACCTTGACTGACCCTGGGAACTACCACATCATATGCATAACCGGCCTGGTCTGCTAAGCTATGGAATTATTCAGTACGGGATGCATATGCAGTGATATCGGGTACCTGCAGACACTTGTCCCCAGCCAGTTTGCCTTTGTGATGGGCTGATCCTGCCTTTTGAACATGGCTGACCTTTCAAAGCAGTCACTACAGCCATTGCTGAGGGCACCGCACAGACAACTGCTGCCAGGATCATGGCCTAACACTGATTGACATGTAATGTATAGTCATCCCCTTTTGGTGGAGCTACGTACACACAACATATCACATGGACATACCAATAGATACAGACCTATGACACATTTGGAGGGTTCACAGTATGCACACTATTAACCTGCTACTTTGCATTACCTGTGTTTGTCGCAGCTGGTTGCGTTACCACTGCTTCTGCTTCCTGCTGCTACAGTCACTGCTGACAGCTTAGAGTCAGTGTGTAGTGTGTTTTGTTTTTTCTCTCTGTCACGGTTTGTCTCTCTCCCTCTGTCTGATTCCAGACAGTGCAATGAATGTATTGCATGTATGGAGTGTTAGCACAGGATGCTTTTGTAGGTATCTGCATAGGTCCATGTGATGGCCTCTGCACCAATTGTAAGCTAGCATTTGCTAATTGCATACAGCCAGTTGTGTACTGATTGCAGTTCACACTGTGATATCAGGACAGTGCTATAAAAGGGTATGTGAGATAGGCATTGCCCTTTCAGATTGTAAGGGCAGGGACCATGCTGGTATGCTGTGGACAGTGTTCTGTGAGTGTAAAGTTTAGTATCTCTCTCATGATTCAGGCTGTGTTGTAGATTCACATTTCTCCATTCCTCTCTCCTGTTCCCTGTAGTAAGTGTGTATGCACAATGACACCTACAACTATATATAGATATATATTTATATATATATATATATATGTACATATACATACATTTATATATGTACATTAACTGACATTATTACCTACAAGCTACCAACTAGCATGGCTGTTTCTGTTCACACACTACTATTATGGGAATACAGTAGTTTTGACAGTAATTCTAAATGACATGCTTTGGGTACTACACATCCTATATTCCCTTTACATTCATCCCTACTATTACATGTTATATTTATTTTAGCACAATGTTCTTGTATAAGAGTCATGGCTTAGTGGTAGGTCATACAGACTACTGTTTCCAAGGTCCTGGGTTCAGGACTGACAGTGGGATTTTTGAACTGACTACAGGACCTGTCAATCAGAGTGACTAAGGCACTTTTAAGCAGTTGTAACTGGGTTAGTGCTGGTTTGTGCGGAGCTCATGCATGCGCACTGGCAGTTAGCTCCGCGCACACACGCGCACACCTGCTTACAACCGCTTAACAGTGCTTACTCTAGTGCACAACCGCGCTATTTTCTTTGAAAGAAATGAAAATGGGGAGACAGGAAAGTGGTGAAAAAGGGGTCACAAAGAGGGTAAGAATGTAGGGAAACAAGCTTGGGATCTGCAGGGGGGATGTAGGTAAGGCCCATAGCTGCCCATTTCTTCATCAGCAACAGCTGTGCATATGTATGTAATTTGGTGTGACATTTGAAACCTTCCACCCCTGAGAGAGGTGTCAGGACAACAATAATACTTGTTGTACAGCCAATTGTAATTGATAGTTCCCATGTCCAGCAGACATGTGTGCGGAATGGGCAGCTATGTATGGGGTGTAATTTTTTTGTGGGTACAGAGTGCCCTTTTTTTTTTTTTTCCAGGTGAGAGTGGTATGTCAGGTGAAGGAAGTCGGTACAGCTGGGGAGGTAGGTTGGGTAGGTAAACAGACAAGACAAACAAGATGCATACAGGGGCAGTGCATGACACATGTGGGGGGGTTACATAATTGATGGGGAGGGAGGTTTGGATATCAAGAGAGCCATGAGCCCACAGATGGCAACAGTGGAACTGATATCCCCACCCATAGGCAGTTGCCACTGTTCCTTCACTGCCCAGGATGGGGCTGTGCTGGGGCTGTGTAGGCCGGGCAACAGGCATGCACGTAAGTTGTGCCACCCGTGCCTCAAGCTGGCGTAGGGGCTCGAGAACAGAGTCTCAAATCTCCCTACGCACCACAGTACGGATGCTAAGGAAGGTGAGTGGTGGTTCTCCTCCGGCCACACTAGCAGAGGGGGGGGGCGAGCCCCATCCCCTACAGCGCTTCCACCCGCAGGTGGCACAGGGCCACCGGAGGAGGGTCCAGACTGGGCACTAGTGCCAGGTGCACTTGCCAGCTGAGGTGGGAGAGGTGGATCCACTGGAACCTGCCTTCCCTGTCATCCTATGTTTTGCATTATGTCATGACAGTTTGGGTTAGTGACATATAATACCATTCACAATTAGTTGTAACAGCATGCATTAGTATTCCCATTAACCAAACACCCAGATATTCACACCATTGAACAGCGAGCATAACACATGCATAATTTGGACAGCAGTACACAGTCCAACAACATGCAGGGTTGATTGATGGCAACAGGCCATCAGGTTTGGATGTATGAACAGGGCAGATGCATCAACGGACATGCAAATATATATGACCCAACAGGACAAATGTCCAGGGGTGTTAATTGTGATTGCACATACCATTTTCACGTGGAATGGGTTATATGTGGTTATAGGGTGGGGTGAAGAAAATAATATTAACACCTTTGAATACCAATACATACGCTGTACATTTCTAATAGCTGCACATATATACACACTACTGTTCTAACTACAGTTTCCTATATGATAACTATTTCAACTTGGTGATAGGACTTTTACTGCAAAATCAATATACATTTTATTGTTCTTCATACACATTCATATCTAGCGTTGTTCAGCTACATCATCCTGCTACATTTGCTTTATATAGCTGTAGACAAGTGTGGATGTTTGGTATATCAGACAATCATACTATCTGCAAATTGCAGACTGAGAGCAACATATCCAGATTTTGGGATACACATTCCAGATGCAGCAACACTTTGAACAGATTTCGCTGTTTGGTTTTGATTCTCACATGCATTTCATTCTGTCTTGACTGCAGTATACTTTATTCAGGGGTTATTACTACTGTATTGCTGGATTGGGTTATATGTGGTTATAGGGTGGGGTGAAGCAAATAATATTAACACCTTCAAATACCAATACATATGCTGTACATTTTTAATAGCTGCACATATGTACACTCTACTGTTCTAACTACAATTTCCAATATGATAACTACTTCAGCTTGGCGATAGGACTGTTACTGCGACATCAATATACATTTTATTGTTTTTCATACATATTCATATCTAGCTTTGTTCAGCTACATCATCCTGCTACATTTGCTTTATGTAGCTATAGACAAGTGTGGATGTTTGGTATATCAGACAATCATGCTATCTGCATATTGCAGACTAAGAGCAACATATCCAGATTTTGGGATACACATTCCAGATGCAGCAGCACTTTGAACAGATTTCGCTGTTTGGTTTGGATTCTCACATGCATTTCATTCTGTACTGACTGCAGTATACTTTATTCAGGGGTTATTACTACTGTATTGCTGGATTCATGACACTTTCTCACACTCTCTCACTTGTTTTCATTTTACTATTCAGGATGGTACTTACTTCTAGGCTTTATTGACATGTTTTACCTGTAGTTATTACAATCCTTTCCAGCGGTCTCACTTCTGTCATGTTTCAATATTTCAACAGGGATATATTTCACACATGTGATTTCATCATCTTCTGCAGCTATACTTTTCAGCCTGCTGCAGGTTGTGTACTATTTTCTTACAGGTGGGTCATTTTTATTTCAGAATTTAGGTCGGACATTTTCATTTTTCTGTTTGGCTTACAGGCTGCAACACACTTTTGTAATCAAGCAATACTTGCAAACACTTTCACACTGTTACTTGCACATTTTATTACTTAGTGACTACACTGCACTCTTTTGCTGACTGTCATACTTTTATATTTCTTTATAGGTTCATAGGTTCATACTAGGCTATCTGCCCTAGGGCATTTATAAGCCTAGCCCAGAGTTTTGTGGCTTTCGCCACCCCTTTAGTTTGAAGGATACTAAGCCCATTATTTTGCTGTGCCTCTGTCAAGCAGTGACACTGAGGTTATCCCTGTGGTATATCTGCGATCTCCCATCCATTGGTCAAGATTTCTCTTGAACAAAGCCAGCGAGGTACTCTGCCTCACATGTACCGGGATTTTGTTCCACAGCATAGGGAGTCTCTGGGTGATGAATCTGTCCCTCCAGCACGTCCTATTAATAGCCGTGTTAAGGTTTAAGTCTCCTGCCCTTGTAGCTCTGATGGATTTAGATTTTTTGAGGTGAAGCATATTCATTAATTCCGGGTTGGACATGGCCTTGTATGTCAGGCACAGGTCACCTCAGAGCAGACGGTAAGCGACTGAGTAGAGCTGGAGTTTCTTCTATCGGGCAGCATAAGACATATTTTTGAGACCCTTTATCCTTTTTGTGAGGAACTTTTGGGGCCTTTCCAATTGCTGCAGCTGTCGGGTCAGATACATTCCGAATGGGGCATTGTACTCAATCATTGGTCTGATGAGTGATGAGTACAGGGGAATGATGACTTCCCTTGATCTAGATGTGAATCCCTTCATGATCAGGTGGGCAATGTAGAAGGTCTTCCTAAATACTTTGGCAACGTGAGTGTCAAACGAAAGGTTACTGTCAACCTGGGTCCCCAGATCCCTGATAACCTCTTCTGTGCTTAGTGGATTTCCACCTATATGGTAACTAGGGGTAACCTTGTTTTTCCCGAAGGGTATGACTATGCATTTTTTGGCGTTTAACTTTAGGCCATGGCTCTGGCACCAGTTATCCATCTCTATGAGACCCTTCTGTAGGATATCTGTGTCAGATGGGTTTTTAACTATGGTGCCCAGTTTGCAGTCATCTGCAAACTTTGTCAGCCATAATCCTCCTGTGTTTGCTTGTACTTCTGAAAAGTAGATGCCGAACAGGAGTGGGCCCAGGACTGAGCCCTGTGGGACACCACTTGTGACAGGCTTTGAGTCTGACATGGCTCCAGCAACTCTGACCCTGTGGGTTCTGTCACTTAGCCAGTTTGCAACCCATCTTGTGACGTATGGGTTTACATTTAAGCTGGTGAGTTTTTCAATGATACCCGAGTGGGGTATTGTGTCGAAAGCCTTTGCCAGGTCAAGGTAGGTTGTGTGGACTGCCTTTCTCTCGTCTATGGCCTTGGTGACTGTTTCGAAAAAGTCAACCAAGTTTAAAAGGCATGATCTGCCCTTGACAAAGCCAAACTGGGTTGGATCCAATGTCTGCAAGTCCCCTATGTCTTTATTTATGAGTTCCATTATGATCCTCTCCATAGCTTTGCAGACCAGGCTTGTTAATCTGATGGGACGGTAGTTTCCGGGGTCAGTGGAGGCACCTCCTTTGTGAAGTGGGACCACCGTTGCTGTACACCACTCCTTGGGTACGTATCCTGAGGTGAGGCTAAGATTAAACAGCTGCCCTAACTGCAGTTTTAATTCCTCATTGAGTTCGTGGAGCACACAACTGGGGACACCATCTGGTCCCATGGATGCTGTGTTTTTCTCTTTGGAGAGAGCAATTCTCACCTGAGCATTTGAGATGTTTGGGGGGCTACAATCCTCTGGTATAGATATCTTCCCTTTTGGGGGGGGGGAGAAATTTGCACTGAACCTGTCAGCCAGTATGTTGGCAATGTCTGTAGGTTCAGTGATTTTTACATCATTTTGAACTAATTCTGAGCATATCTGGGAGTTTCCTCCCAGGTTTCTAACATAGCTAAAAAAGGCCTTATGATTGTCTTTTGTATCCTTAGCGATTTTTCTCTCAAAATTTGCCTTGGATGATTTTATGAGAGATCTCAGTTTTTTACTTTTAATGATCAAGGGTGTCTTCCCTTTTACGGATTTTGCTCTATCTTGTAGTAGCTTCCTCCTTTTTGTTGTAGAGCTTATTTATGGCTGGGGTCCACCAGACTGGATGCTTGCCTTTGGTACAAAGAGTCTTTGTTTTGTTTGGGATTGCCTGATCCATGCAGTCTTGGAGGTGCTGGTAGAAGGCATTTGTAAGTGATTCAGCGGTTTGAGTAATGGTTTCCGCTGGCTCGGAGGCCTTGAAAGAGACCACACCAGTCTTTAGAAGTGTGAAGTTGGCTTTTGAGAAGTTTTTCACTGTGGTCTTTTTTATCTGGGGTGGGGGCAGATGTGGACTTCCAATTAGATTAGTTTATGATCTGATCTCTCCAATGAGGGGTATACTTCTGGTGTTGAACATTGTGACCCCATGTTCGTGATGATGAGATCTAGTATGTTTTCTCCTCTTGTGGGGATGGTGACTAGCTGTTCCATGGCATTTGAGTTTATGAACTCTAGGAACCTTTGGGCTAGAGTGTTGGGGCTTGAGTAGTGATCCCAGTCTATATTTGGATAGTTGAAATCACCCAGTATGATGGTGTTTGGAGATACATTTATCCCCTCCAGTGTTTTCAGGAAAGCTGTGTGAGGTTCCTGAGTTTGAGAGGGTGGCCTATAACATGCTACAAATTGCAGAGCAGTCTTGCCTACGGTTAATTGCACCTGGATGGTCTCCGATGCATCGTGCATTGCCACCAACCTTGAGGTGAGGGTGTCCTTGATGAATATGGACACCCCCCCCTCCTTTCTTGATGTTGTCTGGATTTTGGGGCCGGAACGCATGATATGATGTAAAACCTGATAGTGCTGGGGTGCTCTCAGGAGCCTTTAACCAGGTTTCAGTCACAGCACAGACATCGATGTTCTCCATACTGAGAAGGGCTTCGAGTGAGTGCATCTTGAGTTTGAGACATCTGGCATTGAGCAGCATTACCCTTAGTTTTTTTCCTTTTTTGTGTTCTAGGGTGGTAGGTTTAGAATTTGAGCCTTGCCTAAAAAAGGCACTATGGGGGTGGCAAGAGCCTTTGCCAAAATCTGGAAGCCCAGGGGTGACAGGTGCAAGCCGTCCCTTGCGAAGCAGCGTGGCTTGTCCAGCATGTCATCCCAGGCAGACAGACATTGGATCCCCTTTGAATGACACCATAGTTTAAGCCAATTATTAAAGCTGATCATCTTGTCTCTGTATTGTGGCATCATTCTTGGAGAAGGTAGGATACTGCTCAAGGTCAGGGTCATACCTGCCTGGGCTACATAATCAGAGAGCTCCTCTATGTCTCTTTTCATGTAGTCCAGGTAGGTAAGTCTCAGGTCGTTCACACCAGCATGGACATTACAGTTACTGGTAGTGGATTACTGACCTGCCTGGTGGCACAGCCGCACCAGCCTATTGCCATAGGCTCTGCGGTTCGCAGAACGGACACCTGCAGCTGTAATATAAATGAAGTTATATTAGAATACTCATCTCCATAATATCAGCTAGTTTAATTTCTTACATACATAATTAAATGTAACTTACTCAGTAGTGGGGCGTTAGGCATTTGCCGGGCCTCCTGGATCCAAAGGTTCAATTGGTCCTGCTTGCATCTATTCAGGTCCGCATAGTGGTGACGGACCTGCTCTCCAGTCCTTGGAATCCCTGTGGCACTGGTGAGATCATGAGCCAACCGGTCCCACGCCTCAGCTCTATATGCTCCCCACAGGACCTGGTCCTGCATGAGTTGGGCCTCATGATTGTGGACTAGGAGCCAGACCATGTACCTGGACTCCTCAATGCCCCACCTCTGTGTTCGAAAGCAACTACCCTCTCCTACTCCTGTCATTCTGGCTGCAAATCAGTTCTACAATCGTTTATGCTGTGTATTTCCGCCTATTGGGCTTATATAGTCCGTTTTTCCCGCACATATCTGTGATTGGCCATTTTGAAATTGTATCAACTTCAGTAAACCTGCATTGTCATGCTCCAGTTTGTATTCATTCCTATATATTTGCTATTATTGCATTTATAGGTACTGCTGTCATGGCTTAGTGGTTCAGTACCTTGACTATGGTGTATAGTGTCCTGGGTTCCAACCTGGCCACTACTTTTTATTTTTTAAGACTGTCTAGGCAAGCTGAGGGGTGTGTCTGTGTAAAGGCTGTTTTGATACGGCTTGCTCAATGTTGCCCGTCGGTTAGCTTGTTTGCGCGGTGCACAGCTCCACACAAACGAGATACGCTGGTTTAAGCCTCATTTGGCTATCAGCACGCATATTACGCTCAGCTCAGTTAGGGGCACATAGATTTAATGTGTTAAACCACTGCTCAGCTACGGGCACTCATTTTGCACCAGTTAAACCACTGCTCACCTACGGGCAGATGCACTCACCCTGTTAAACTGTAGCTCAGCTATGGGCACATCTGGCATTTTTTATTGTTTTGTTACCTCACATTTCTTCAATATAAATGGGCTATTTCATTACATTTTACATAAAATGTGATTTTATGTGTACATATTTGTCAGGGACTTGTTTCATGCTTATTTTGCTAAAAATAAAAATTGGTGTTGTGGGGGCTCGAACCATGAATGCCTGCTCTTCAGCCAACATCTCTACCGCTACGCTATTGCTTCTTGGGTTACTTTGCATATTTAGTTCTTATATGCTTTCCCACTGACTGCTAACTGTAGTTGCTCTACGGGCACGCCCGCACAAACGAGCGCACTCACGGTTAAACATCCTTACAATTTAAAAAAAATTATGAGATGTCCATTTGTACATTTTATGTACGTAGTCTGTGGGGGCATGTGTTGTGTTGTATTTATTCACATTTCCATGTACTCTGTCGTGGGTGTTTACTTTGGGCACTTTTACTCTTCTGGGGGCGTGTCCTCTTACAGGGCTCGGCCTACGGACACGCCCCCTACTGTCTTACATGGACCGTGTTAGCCTTAGATGTGATTCAGCATGCTCTCATGAATATGCAGAGCATGCTGGCATCACTCTGTTTAACTGCAGCCTCCGTGTATGAGTTATAACTCTTACACGGAGGCTTCGTGAATCCTGCCCATAGTCTTTGCAATCATCTGTGCATGTGAGGCTGGTGTTGGAACAAATCAGTAAGAAATTCAAAAAGAACAGTAATGTAAATGCATTCTGCTCTCTAACACAGCCATCATGACACAATGTGTTAATGATATGAGGAGTCCATTGCAGTATGGTCAGAGCTGGGTTCTAATCCAGTGAGTGTAGAATTTTGTTTTACATTATTTTTTCAATCTGCTTTTATTGCAATGACTAGCAGTGTTTAAAATTTTTTAATGTTTGCATTTTTCCTGGATATCAGTTTGCAAATGGTGCACTTTAATTGGTATGGCTCCATTATGACCTCATAAAGACAGTATGGTCTGCCACTATTGGCTAAGACAAATCTAAATGAATGCAGATAAGTATTTATTTTATTTAAGACAAATCTATGGCAACTCTAAGCATGACAGGCATGAGTTACAAGCCAGTGACTTTTTGATGTCCCTATCACTGATCCAGATACTGGTCGGTTCTGTCTTCACCTTTGTGATTTCCCTTAGAACATTCCCCTCAGCTCTGACTTTTAAGACACATAAATTATAAAAGTTCTTATGTACCTTCAAATAATAGGTTATAAATTTTACAAGCATCTCTTAGGCAAATATGCATTCAATTCCTTGTAACTTCCTATGATTGTATAACCTGGATAACCTCAGGGCCAATAGCCTAGTAACTTCCTATGATCCTATGAGTACCTTGCATCATGATTACACATACAGATGGTGTGTCCTAACAACACATTTCTATCTTAAGTAACACATTTCCTCTTGGCAGCTCACCAAGCATATTAATCATGGTGCATTGAGAGGGAGAGCCATGGAACATGGTTATTGAATCAGTGTAGTGAGTGTGGTGCTAAGTGTGTCTGCAGATAAGCAACACCCTACATGCACTGTCTAACCACATTATATCAGTATAATGTAATATGTTTTTTCAGATGAAAACCAGGTTTGCATGCCACAGAGCAGAGTGCAGCATAAGACATGTGTCAGACATCTTATAAATAGAAACCAGATGTATTTAATTATTAATGAAAAGGTCAAGCATAGCTGAGTGGGTTTGCATGGTGCGGTGCTCAGCAGTGCTTAAACACAAATTAGAGGGATATGTAAAAGTATAGCAGCATTTCACATATCCATGTAGTCAAATGGGAAGAGTTACAATCTTATGTGCAGTAGGTGTATGGTTTGAATTAGTCCAGATTTCAGGTTTTACTGAATTCTGGACTGTGGTATAGTTTCCTGTGTTGCCCATATGCTTACTTGGATAGGAGGAAGCTTCTTTGTTCACCAGTGAGAGTGGGGAGCTTTAAGCAGCCTATCTGTCCCTGGAGGAGTAGTCTCAGCCCTGAAACGAGTAGCTTATTGACCACTCTGGGTCAATTCCTATCTCTTTCAGTTTCCCTGCTTTAGAATCTGCATTTGTGCGGTTTTGCACGATTTTGCAATTAGCGCAGCATCGGGCAGCACCACTTAAATGGGATTAAACTATTCCCGGCTCCACATAGTCTGCTCTTCACTTTTTCCCTTAGAACTGTTCTAAATCTCAAAGTAAGCACTCTATTTTCATTCTAAAGCCCTGCAGTTGCTCGTATATGTAATCATATAAGTAAGCACTAATAAACTAAAGCACTACACCCTCTTAGACTCCCTTTAAGTACTTGGCTCCCTATTGGTCCTTTCTGATCAGTCAAAAAGTAGTTCCTTATACTATTCTGGCATGTCCAAAAGTCAGTTTTGGGTTTACTCTCCAGTCCAGCTGGTGAATCTGGGAATCTTGAGGCAATGTTACAACTGCCTTATGTACACAGACCACCCTCTCCTCCTCCCAACAAGCTCAAATATATTTGAGAGATGCAACTATATAGCCAAACTGGAGGATGAGCTCTCTCAACCCAATACTGGCGCAGTCAGTCAGGAGGAGGAGGAGAAGGTAACCACACACACCACAAATCCAGTCTCACATAGACCTATCGCAACAGAAAACCAAACACATAAACACACAAAAACATACTCGGAGGCTCTAAATAAAAATTTGCCCAAGCAGCAGAGACCTCCAAAGCAGACATCCAAGCATCTGCTACCCCACAACAATACCCACGTATCACATAGTTCACAAAGTCAGTGTGCCACACAGTCACAGCCCTTAAGGCTAAAGAACACACCTAATACACTTGTAATAGGTGACTCTATTGTCAGACACACTGACGTCCCACTCACCAGGCTGAACAAGGAGAAGGTCACTGTAAGCTGCCTGTCAGGTGCCAGGATCCGCCACATAACACAAGCACTCAGGTCACTCCAAAGCAAGTACAAATATGACTCCATCATTGTCCATGCTGGTGTGAATGACCTGAGACGTACCTCCCTGTACTACATGAAAAGAGACATAGAGGAGCTCTCTGATCATGTAGCCCAGGCCGGTATGACCCTGATCATGAGTAGCATCTTACTCACACCAAGAATGATGCCACAGTATAAAGACAAAATGATCAATTTTAACAATTGGCTAAAGTTTTGGTGTCATTCAAAAGGGATCCAGTGTCTGTCAGCCTGGGATGACATGCTCAATAAGCCACGTTGCTTCACTAGGGACAGCTTGCACCTGTCACCCCTGGGCTTTCGAATACTGGCTAAGGCTCTTGCCACCCCCATAGTTCCTTTTTTAGGCAAGGCTCAAAAGACAAACCCACCTCCAGAGACAACACAAAGAAAAAGAAACTAAGAGTAATGATGCTCAACGCCAGAAGTCTAAACCTCAAGATGCACACACTCGAGGCTCTCCTCAGTATGGAAAATATCGATATCTGTGCAGTAACAGAAACCTGGTTCAAGGCTCCCTAGAGCACCCCAGCACTACCAGGTTATACCTCATATCATGCTTTTCAGCCCCAAAACTTGGACCGAACCACAAAAGGAGGGGGGGTATCCATATTCATCAAAGATACCCACACCTCCAGGTTAGTGGCACTGCTTGAAGCATCGGAGACTATCCATGTGCAACTAACAGTGGTCAAAACTGCCTTTCAGTTTGTAGCCTGCCACAGACCACCCTCCCAAACTCAGGAACCCCACTCGGCTTTCCTGAGAACACTGGAGAATATGAAGGTCTCTCCAAACACCATTATATTGGGTGACTTTAACTACCCAAACATAGACTGGGAGCACTACTCAAGCCCAAACCCCCTCGCCCAACGGTTCCTAGAGTTTATAAACTCAAATGCTATGGAACAACTGGTCACCACTCCCACAAGATGGGGAAAACATACTGGACCTGATCATCACCAACATGGGGACTCTTTGCTCCAGACCAGAAGTGTATCCCTCACTGGTAAGAAGCTGACATCATCAGACATGCCAAAGAAGAATCTACCTCAATTCATGTGTTTTTCCTAGTCTCCAAAAAGAGCACTCCTCTCACAAGAAATCACACACACACAGACATACATCCCATACTACAGTGATACGCATTAACATGACACGCTATATGCTTTACTGGGTGTTTTCTTTTCTCCTGCCATATTTGTAGGATGCTGACATAATCAGACATGCCAAAGAAGAATCTACCTCTATTCATGTGTTTTCCTAGTCTCCAAAAAGAGCACTCCTCTCACAAGAAATCACACACAGACATACATCCCATACTACAGCGATACACATTAACACGACGCGCTATATGCTTTACTGGGTGTTTTCTTTTCTCCTGCCATATTTGAAGGATGCTGACATCATCAGACTTGCCAAAGAAGACTTTACCTCTATTCATGTGTTTTCCTAGTCTCCAAAAAGAGCACTCTTCTCACAAGAAATCACACACAAACGCACAGACATTCATCCCATACTACAGCGATACGCATTAACACGACAAGCTATATGCTTTACTGGGTGTTTTCTTTTCTCCTGCCACATTTGTAGGATGCTGACATCATCAGACTTGCCAAAGAAGAATATACCTCTATTCATGTGTTCTCCTAGTCTCCAAAAATAGCACTCCAGTCACAAGAAATCGCACACACACAGACATACATCCCATACTACAGTAATACGCATTAACTCGACATGCTATATGCTTTACTGGGTGTTTTCTTTTCTCCTGCCATATTTGTAGGATGCTGACATCATCAGACTTGCCAAAGAAGAATCTACCTCTAGTCATGTGTTTTCCTAGTCTCCAAAAAGAGCACTCCTCTCACAAGAAATCACACACACACAGACATACATCCCATACTACAGCAATACACATTAACACGACACACTATATGCTTTACTGGGTGTTTTCTTTTCTCCTGCCATATTTGTAGGATGCTGACATCATCAGACTTGCCAAAGAAGAATCTACCTCTATTCATGTGTTTTCCTAGTCTCCAAAAAGAGCACTCCTCTCACAAGAAATCACACACACACAGACATACATCTCATACTACAGTGATATGCATTAATACAATGTGCTATATGCTTTACTGCATGTTTTTATTTCTCCTGCTATATTTCTAGGATGCTGACATCATCAGACTTTCCAAGGAAGAATCTACCTTTTTTCATGTGTTTTCCTAGTCTCCAAAAAGGGCACTCCTCTCACAAGAAATCACACACCCACCCAGAGCAATTGCAAGATTCAAACCCATACCTAATTATGTTATGATACTACAGAGATACACATTAACACAAAGTGCTGTATGCTTTACTTGGTGTTTTCATTTGTCCTGCTATATTTCTAGGATGCTGACATCATCAGACTTGCCAAAAGAGAAGCTACCTCTTTTCATGTGTGTACCTAGTCTCCAAAATGGGCACTCCTCTCACAGGAAATCACACGCACATATACCCCTTCCCACACACACACACACACACACACACACACACACACACACACACACACACACACACACACACACACACACACACACACAGAGCAATTGCAGGATTCAAACCCTTACCTAACTATGTTATGATACTACAGAGATACACATTAACACCCAGGCCAGTGGAAAATATGGCCCAAAATGCAGAATCCTTTACAAAAGCATTCTATGGACACCTACAGGAATGCATGGAGCATGCTATCCCAAATAAAACCAAGACTCACTCCTCCAAAGGCAGGAGACCTGTCTGTTGGACCACGGCCATAAATTAGCTATACAACAGAAGGAGAAAGCTAATATATGATAGAGCAAAATCCCAAAAAGGGAAGGCGTCTCTGATCAGTACTAGCAAGAAACTACAATCCCTCATAAAATCACCTAAGGCCAGCTTCAAAAGAAAAATTGCACAAGACACTAAAAATAATCACAAGGCCTTCTTTAGTTATGTCAGAAACCTGGGAGACAACTCCCAGATATGCTCTGAGTTAGTGCAAAATGACAAAAAATACACTGAACCCACAGACATTGCCAACATCCTGGCAGAAAAGTTCAGTGCAAACTCCCCCCCCAAGAGCAAATGTCTATCCCAACAGAGCGTAGCCTTCCTGAGATCACAGATGCACAGGTGAGAGCAGCCCTCTCCAAAGCAAAAAACACAGCATCAGTGGGACCAGACAGTGTACCAGGATGCATCTTACACAAGCTCCAAGAAGAACTAAACCCTCATATAAAGTCACTGTTCAATCTCAGCCTTACTACAGGATATGTACCCAAAGAATGGCGTACAGCAACAGTGGTCCCACTCCACAAACGTGGTGCCACAACAGACCCCGGAAACTATCGCCCTAGAAGCCTGACTAGCGTGGTCTGCAAAGCTATGGAGCGTATCATCATGGAAATCATAAACAAAGACATTGGGATCCTCCAGACACTGGATCCTACCCAATTCAGCTTTGTCAAGGGCAGATCTTGCCTCTTGAACCTGGTTGACTTCTTTGAAACAGTTACCAAAGCCATAGATGAAGGGAAGGTAGTCCACAAAGCCTGCCTGGACCTCGCAAAAACCTTCGACACAATACCCCACTCAGGCATCATAAATAAGCTCACCAGCTTAAATATCACCCCCTATGTCACAAGATGGGTTGCAAATTGGCTCAGGGATAGAACCCACATGGTCTGAATAGCAGGTGCCATGTCAGACTCTAAACCAGTTACAAGTGGCATCCCACAAGGCTCAGTCTTGGGACCTCTCTTGTTCGGTATATATTTCACTGAGGTACAGGCTAACACGGGTGGACTATGGCTGACCAAGTTCGCAGATGACTGCAAACTGGGTGCCATAATCGACTCTCTGGCTAACACAAACATCCTCCAAAAGGGTCTCACAGAAACGGATAACTGATGCCAGAGCCATGGCCTAAAGCTAAATGCCAAAAAGTGCATAGTCATCCCCTTTGGGAAAAACAAAGTGCCCACAAATTACCATGTAGGTGGTAATCCTTTAAGTACGGGAGAAGTAGTTAGGGACTTGGGGACCCAAGTAGATAGCAATCTCTCCTTTGACAATCACGTTGCCAAAGTGGTTAGAAAGACCTTCTATATAGCCCACCTTATCATGAAAGGATTCACATCTAGATAAAGAGAGGTCATTGTGCCCCTCTACTCATCACTTATCAGGCCCATAATTGAATACAATGCCCCATTTGTGATGTACCTTACCCGACACCTGCAGCAACTGGAAAGACCCCAAAAGTACCTCACCAAGAGGATCAAAGGGCTCAAACAGACGCCCTATGCAGTTTGGCTAAAGAAACTCCAGCTCTACTCAGTTGTGTACCGCCTACTCAGAGGCGATCTGTGTCTGACGTATAAAGCCATGTCCAACCCAGAATTAATGGACATGCTTCACCTCAGGAAATCCAAATCCCTTAGAGCTACATGCTCCAGGAACTTGAACCTTAGCACAGAAATAAATAGAACATGCTGGAGGGGCAGATTCATATCCCAGAGGCTCCCCTCACTCTGGAACAAAATCCCAATCCATGTTAGGCAGAGCCCCTCACTGACCCTCTTCAAGAGAAATCTTGACGAGTGGATGGGAGATCGTAAGTTTACCCCTGGGATCTCTTCTGTGTCCCTGCTTGACAGAGGTACAGTTAACTAACCTTAAAAGGGCTACCTTCTGTGACCTAATATACAGAGGCACAGTCAACTAATCTAAAAGGGTGGCAAAAGCCAAACCCACTCTGGCTAGGCTTATAAATGCCCTAGGGCAGATAGCCTAGTATCAACCTATGAACCTATGAACATGACATGCTATATGCTTTATTGGGTGTTTTCTTTTCTCCTGCTATATTTCCAGGATGCTGACATCATCAGACTTGCCAAAGAAGAATCTACCGCTTTTCATGTGTGTACCTAGTCTCCAAAAAGGGCACTCCTCTCACAAGAGATCACACACACATCCCCCCCGTACACACACACACACACACACAGCAATTGCGGGATTCAAATCCCTGCCTAACTATGTTATGATACTACAGAGGTATGCATTAACACGACGTGCTATATGTTTCACTAGGTGTTTTATTTTCTCCTGCTATATTTGTAGGATGCTGACATCATCAGACTGGACATGGTAATTGTCAGTCAGGCACAACTGGCCCTGACTCAGGACATATGTGTGTGTACAGTGCTGTGTATGACATAGCTGAAGGAAGTGTCATGGTTCTGTCTGAACTCCTTCACAGATAATCTTTCAAAAACACCAAAATACCTGACCACTAAACCCCTGTTATACTCTTTTACACACTTAACACCCTACTGATCCCTTTTGATCACTCAACAGAGAGTATATCATCATAATATCCTGGCATGTCCAACGGTTGTTTTTGCGTGTACTCTCCAGCCCAGCTGGTGAATATGGGACTTTTGAGGCAATGTTACAACTGCCTTATGTACACAGACAGCCCTCATCTCCTCCCAACAAACTCAGATATATGTGGGAGATGCAACTATATAGACAAACGGGAGGCTGAACTCTCTCGCACCATGACCGGCACAGTCTATCAGGTGGTGAAGGTAACCACACACCACAACTCCGTCACAATTAGACCTATAGCGACAGCAAACAAACTACATTACCACACAAATACATTCTCGTAGGCTCTACATAATATCTGCCTAAGCAGCAGAGATCTCCTAAGCAGACACCTAGACAACTGCTACCCCACGACATTACCCACATATCACATGGTTCATAAAGTCAGTGTGCCACACAGTCACTGCCCTTAGGGCTAAAAACACACCTAATACACTTGTAATAAATGACTCTATTGTCAGACACATTGAAGTCACACTCACCAGGCAGAACATGGAGAAGGACACTTTGAGCTGTCTGTCGGGTGGCAGGTTCTGCCACATTAAACATGCACTCAGGTCTCTCCAAAGCAAGTACAAATATGGCTACATCATTGTCCATGCTGGTGTAAATTACCTCACACGTTTCTCCCTGGACTACATGACAAGGGACATAGAGGAGCTCTCTGATCATGTAACCCAGGCCAGTATGACCCTGACCTTGAGTAGCATCTTACCCTCACCAAGAATGATGGCACAGTATACAGACAAGCTGACAAATAGTAACAGTTGGCTAACATATTGGTGTCATTCAAAGGGGATCCAGTGTCTGCCAGCCTGGAATGACATGCTCAACATGCCACATAGCTTCGCTTTGGACAGCTTGCACCTGTCACCCCTGGACTTTCAAATACTGGCTAAGGCTGTTGCCACCCCCACAGTGCCTTTTTTGAGCAAGGCTCACATGAAAAACCCACCTCCATGGAAAATACAAGGTAAAAGAAAGTACGGGTAATGCTGTTCGACACCAGATGTCTAGACCCCAGAATGCATGCACTAAAGACTCTCCTCAGTATGGTGAATGTCAATATCTGTGCAGTAACAGACGCCTGGTTGAGGCTCCCAAATGCACACCAGTACTACCAGGTTATACTTCATACCATGCTTTTCGGCCACAAGACTCAGACCAACCAACAAATTTAGGGGGAGTATCAGTATACATCACAGATACACACACCTCCAGGTTAGTAGCACTGCAGGAAGCATCAGAGACCATACATGTGCAACTAACAATGGGCAAAACTGTCTTTCAGTTTGTAGCCTGCTACAGACCACCCTCCCGAACTCAGGAACCCCACTCAGCTTTCCTGGGCACACTGGAGGTTATGACAGTCTCTACAAACACCATTATATGGGGTGACTTCAACTACAGAAACATTGACTGGGAATACTACTCAAGCCACAACACCCTCGCCCAATGGTTACTAGAATTTCTAAACACAAATGTTATGTCACAACTGGTCACTACACCCACATGAGGGGAAAACATATTGGACCTGATCATCACCAACATGGGGACTCCATGTTCCACACCAGAGGTATGCCCCTCATTGGTAAGGTCAGACCATACATTTATCTCACTGGACATCCATATCCCGTCCCCATCCCCATCCTAGGTTCTCTCGGTGAAGTACTTACCAACAGCAAACATCAAACTTCTCTAAACCAAGGTGGTATCCTGCAAAGACCCTGGGACAGAGGTAAGTATGGCTCAGACCGCTGAATCCTTTACAAGCACATTCTACTGACACCTACTGGAATGCATGGATCGTGCTATCCCAAATAAGAACAAGACTCACTCCTCCAAAGGCAGGGGAGCTGTCTGGTGGACCACAGCCATAAATAAGCTATACAACAAAAGGAGGGGGCTACTACATGATAGAGCACAATACTATAAGGGAAGGCATCTCTGATCAGTACTAGCAAGACGCTACGTTCACTCATGAATTCATCTAAGACCCACTTCGAAAGGTAAATTGCACCACACACTGAGAATAATCACAAGGCCTTCTTTAGTTATGTCATGAACCTGGGTGCCAACTCCCAGATATGCTGTGTGTTACTGCAAAATGACAATACATACACTGAACCCACAGACATTGCCATCATCCTGGCAAACAGGTTCAGTGCAAATGTCACCGCCCCATCCCCCCTAATGAGCAAATGTCCATCCCAACAGAGTGTAGCCTCCCTGACATCACAGATGATGAGGTGAGTGTTGCCCTCTCCAAAGCAGACAACACAGCATCAATGGGACAGGGCGGTGTCCTGGCCTGCATCTTACACAAGCTTCATGATGAACGTAACCCTCACATGACGTCACTGTTCAATATCAGACTTACTACAGGATATGTACCCAAGGAATGGCGTACAGCAACAGTGGTCCCGCTCTACAAAAGTGGTGCCACAACAGACCCCAGACACTATTGCCCTATAAGCCTATCTAGCCTGGTCTGCAAAGCTATGGAGTGTTTCATCATGGTACTCATACACACAGACACTAGGAACCTACAGGCACTGGATCCTACATAATTCAGCTTTGTTGTGGGCAGATCTTGCCTCTTGAACACTGTCGACTTCTTTAAACAGTTACCAGGTCCATAGACGTAGGGAAGGTAGTCCACACAGCCTACATGGACCTCACAAATCCTTCACAACAATACCCCACTTGGGCATCATACATAAGCTCACCAGCTTGGATATCAACACATATGTCACAAGATGGATTGCTAAGTGGATCAGGGATAGCACCCACATGGTATGTATTGCAGGTGCCATGTCTGACTCTACACCAGTAACACGTGGCATCCCACAAGGCTTAGTCCTGGGACCTGTCTTGTTCAGTATATATTCCTCTGATGTACAGGCTAACACAGGAGGAATATGGCTGACCATGTTTACAGATGACTGCAAACTGGGTGCCATATTTGACTCTCTAGCTGGCACACAGAGATGGATAACTGGTGCCAGAGCCATGGCCTACAGCTGAATGCCATTAAATGCATAGTCATCCCCTTTGGGAATCACATAGTGCCCACACATTACCACATAGGTGTTAATATATTAAGTACGGTAGAAGTTGTTAGGGATATGGGGACATGAGTAGTTTGTAATATTGCCTTTGACAATCGCATTGCCATAGTGGTTAGACAGACATTCTTTATAGCCCTCCCTATCCCAACAGGTTTCACATCTAGATCAAGTAAAGTCATTGTGCCCCTATACTCATGAGGCCCATGATTGGATACAATGCCCCATTTGGGATGTACCTTACCCGACAACTGCAGCAACTGTATTGGCCACAAAAGAACCTCACCAAGTGGATCTAGGGACTCACACAAATGCCCTGTGCAGTTTGGCTAAAGTAACTCCAGCTCTACTCAGTCGCTTACCACCTACTCGGATGTGATCTGTGCCTGTTGTTTACAGCCATATCCAACACAGATTAAATGGACATGCTCCACCTCAGGATATCCGGATCCCTTAGAGCTACACGCTCCAGGGACTTACACCTCAGCACAGATATTTATAGGACATGCTGGAGGGACACATTTCTATCCCAGATGCTCCCCTCACTCTGGAATGGGATCCAAGTCCCGCATAGGCTGAGCCCCCCACTGACCCCCTACAGGAGACATATTGACGAGTGGATGGGTGTTCGTATGTTTACCCCTGGAATCTCTTCTGGGTCCCTGCTGGACAGAGGCCCAATAAAGCAAATGTAAAAGGCCTATCTTGTGTGTCCTACTATTCACAGGCACAGTCTACTAATCTAACAGGGCTGCAAAAGCCAAACACACTCTAGCTGGCTTATACATGCCCTAGGGCAAATAGGGTAGTATCAACCTATGCACCTATGGTAATGTTTGGGATGCACATTGTTTATTGATGATACTGATTGCAGGTTTTTTCTCTTCTTTGCTTTCACACTTTCTATGAACAACCTAAGGATCTGCAGAACATATTTTATTATGACAGGGTTCCAATATATTATGTATGTGTCTGTTGTCATATAACTGTGTGTACATGGCAGATTGGTGAATACTGAGAGGTTCCTGTGTTAACACATGCAACTGCCAGATATGTGTGGCCCACTGCAATACTCAGACATGGCCTAAGTGTGTGAGCATGCCCAGTTTGTCCTTTCAGTGTTTTGTTGCCTGACATTTGTCTCATTTATTCGTGTGTGAGCATGCCCAGTGTGACCTTTCAGTATGTTGCTGTCTGAGGTCCAGTACATTTGTTGATGTGTGTGAACATGACCAATATTAACAATTATACTATATTTGTGTTGAAAATCAGGTTCTATTCTTACTGCAGGGCTCACCTTTGTGCCACAACTCAACAAGGATTATGCTGTGCCTGCAGGGTTTCCATGAGATACGTTGCATAGACTTATCAACATTTCTTCATACTGGTTGATTAGTGCAATACTGTCATGGTTTAGTGGTTCAGTACTATGACTGTAGTGCACAGTATCCTGGGTTCGAGGCCTGTCACTGCTTTATATTTTCACACTGAGCAGACCAGACTGCTTAAGGGCCAGTAGAGCAAATATGAGCATGTTGGCTTTTGTTCAGCTATGCCCAACGTAGACCAGGCTTGTCCAACATTGCTCAACGTTAACCAACATTACAGAACATTGCCCAATATTGCTCAACATTGACCACTGTTGTGCAATTGCTTACATATACTAAATGGTCATGAAAGCTGCTTAGCACTGGTAGTGTCAAGTTAGGCATCTCTTTTACTATTTCTGCGAGTCAGAGAGAGGTATCATTTCCAGGGTTCCTACTGAGCCAGTGTATGTAATCTGCATTGCCTCTTTGCCAAGGCTAAAGTATACTGGGCATGCCTCCTTCTGCCTACTGGGGTAGGCTCAGGTTGTTCCTCCTCTGAGTCACACTCTGCCTGTGATGGCCTTGGCAATGTTGGGGGGCTGTTTGGCCCAGGCCTATGCTGCTCCTGCTGCAGCTGTTTTCGCAGGATCATATTATGTAGCATGGCACATACCATGACAATTTGGGTACATGTAGTTGGTGAGTACTGCAAGGCTCCACCAGATGTGTCCAGGCACCTGAACCATGACTTGAGCAGGCCAAACACATGCTCGATTACATTTCATGTTTGTGCGTGTGCCTCATTATGGCATTCCTGTTCAGCTGTGTGTGCATTTCTGATGGGTGTCATCAGCCACGGCTCCAGTGCATAGCCAGCATCCCCCACTAGGTGATCAATAGGGATGTCCCCATTGGCAAATGTCTGGTACAGCTGCATCAGATGCCAGATATGGGAATCATGGTAGTTTCCAGGGTAGCCAGCACACACATTCAGTATTATGCCCTGGTCATCACACATGACCTGGCAGTTGATGGAGGGGAAGCCCTTGCGGTTGAAGTAGACCCTACCCCACTCACCGGCAGGTGCTATGATGCATATGTGCGTGCAGTCTATCGCACCCACTACCTCAGGGTATTCCGGTATTTGCTGGAAGAGACGCATATTGCTGGCCAATACCTCATGAGAATTGCGGAAATATACATGATCACCAACATGTGCTGACATGGCATCCAGGAACTGGTGCAGTACCCTGGATGCTGATGCCTGTGATATCCCCATCATATCACCAGTTGGTCTCTGGAAGGTACCTGTTGCTAATATTCTCAGGCCAACACATACCTTGGTTTCCACTGGGATGGGTTCCCCTCTGTTGGTTCCGTGTGTGAGGCGTGGCCTGCACAGCTCAACAATTTGCTGCAAGAGGTCTCTGTCCACTCTACAGTGCTCCACTATCTTCAGCTCATGTAGAGCCTGGTAGGTTACCCTGGGCCTGTACACTTTTGTCTGTCTCCTCACTGTGGGTTGTCCAACAGCATTCGCATTGTCACCACCCTCAGCATGTTGCATATGTCGCCTTATAACAGCAATGGCAGCCCCTAACATTTCTTTGTCTCAGTAAAGCTTTTACAGTTTTTACTTCTATTAGCTTACTGCAGTGTTGCAGTGTCTCTTGAGAGAAACATAGTGGAATGTTGTTTGCAGAGTTTTAAGTGCTGGGCTGGGCTGGGCTAGTATACTGCCTGTGTAATTGTTTGATTCTGATTGTTTTCACCTGCTAGCTCTGCTAGTACTCCCTGGTTAACTTCCTACTATTTGTCGTTCTTCCTTTTTCCTTTCTGTTTCCTCAGGGGGGCAGTGCCGTGCACACAAGCGCAAACACACACACACCAGCTCACATGTGCGCACACATGCTTAAACTGACTAAAACTTGCTTATTCTTGGTAAAACGCGTGCACACTGGTGCAAACGCACTTACACAACATTAAACAGCCTTATACATGCTTACTCCCACTTAAACGCATGCACACACGCTTACACGTGCGCACACAGTCTTACTCGGGTTTACAGGCGCGCACCCATGCATACACGCTCAGCAAGAAATGTTTGTGTTATCTACAGCATACACCTTCAATTTCTTGCCTTTACCTAGCCTACCTGTTGACACACCTCTTCCAATGATGTGTAAATGACAGCTGACACATGTCACTCTGCTCCAATGAGCTTCACTTGTCTCATACATACCCCCTCGTGATGTCACCTATCTTCTACTCTGTTACTCCCCTTATCCTACTCCTACACGCCACTGACTGTGCTCATTTGTTATGTAAACTTCCGATTCACTATCCTAACCCTCATTTGCATAGGATTGCCTACTAATGCTTGGTTACATCTCTTAGACTGAGCTTCCCCCCTTAGCAACCTCTACTCGGTGGCCATGTTATCTTCAACCTGCCATTCCTTTGCATTGTAAATTCAGAATAGTAATAAAATCCACATTTGTGGATCTTAATTATTGATTTTCTGGTTTTTAGAGCGCAGCGGGTTTGCGCAGCGCTGCTCTATGCTTACACCCCGGGGATCGGGATGAAAAAAAAAATGATTTTATTTTTATTTTGCATCAGTGCACATTGCCAATGACCATATTTTTGGCCATTGGCATGCTTCCTCAACTGGATGCATTCTTTTTTTGGAGCTGTCATGGCTCCGTTTTGCTATTTGCAAAACCGTACTCAGTTGTCAACTGAGTACATTTCTACAAATAACACTACTCTTACTCGGACAGGTTTGGGTTTCCTGGATTGCAAATTTACCTCATTTGCATAGCTTTTGCCTGCAATTGAGGTAATTTGCATATCCAAGCCCTGTCCATGTAGGACTCGTTTTGGGAGCTCTGTTGCACGACCCTACGATTCCTGGATCGCTCGGTGGACATGTTGGCTGCATGGAGTCTTACTCTACTCTTATACTCCGTGCAAACCTTCGTGAATCCAGCCCAATGACTTCATTATTTTTGATTTCCTAGACTTAATAAATCTTTTTATACAACCTACAGTTCTATAACTATCATTAACCAATTGGTTGATCTGATTAGAAAAACTCATAGCTGGATCTACCCATATACCCAGGTCCTTAAATGAGTCTACAGTTTCAATCACTGTGTGCTGTATTAAACATTTGCCTTTTAATATATGTTTCCCAAATCAAATATGCTTAGTTTTTGATGTATTTATCAGCATATTATTCTGCTGTGCCCAAATGGTCAGCTTAGTCAAGTTATTTTGCAGACATGTCTTATCTGTAACACTTGTAATCAGTTTACCCAGTTTCAGGTTGTCTGCATATAGACTGTAGAACAACTCAGTTGAAAAAGTTAGGTCTGAAAGCTACAATCTAAACAAGTAATGGCCTAGGACAGAGCCCTGTGGGACACCCTGACTGTAAACAAGGATTTCACCTGTCCAGTTTCTGTATGATACTTGCCATGTCCTATTTGTAAGCCATGAAGCTATCCATCTTATCAGGAGTACATCAGCACCTATTTGTACTAATTTATTGATCAGTGTTTTGTGTATGACCCTGTCAAATTATGAAGTAAAATCTATATACATTATATCACAGCACAATCTTTCATTCATAACTGTTATTATATTGTTATAGAACATTATGTTACAGGTGGTAATAGATCTGTTTTCAGCATATGCATGCTGATATATGGTTTCAAGTCCCAACCTATCCAGTTCTGACAATAACGTGTCCTATATTACCTTCTTTATTATTTTTCAACAACATGAAACTAGACTTAAGGGTCTGTGTGACTCTGGGTTTGTCCTACTCCGCTTTCCCTTAAAGAAGGGTTAATAAACGCATGTCTCCAATCTTGAGGAATCTCCCCTTATTTATATGACCTAGTGAATAATAGATATAATGGTACTGTAAGTTCTTGCTGAAGTGTTTTTAGGTCATTGTTACTAATTCCAGGGTTTAATAAACGTCATTTAGAC
>NC_056726.1:1052610765-1052646517 GCF_019279795.1 Protopterus annectens | reverse complement strand
CGCGCATAAAAAAATGAAGGTATGGGCAATACATGGAATGACAATGCAGGGACCATCAGACCAAAAAAAACATAGCCACCATGTAGTGTTTGCTAAGGGGGGAAGCTGAGTCTAAGACATGTAACTAAGCATTAATAGGCAATCTGATGTAAATGAGGGTTAGGATACTGAATCCCACAGTCACATAGCAAATCAGCACAGTCTGAGTAGTGTAAGAGATACATAAGGGGGAGGAATAGAGTAGGAGATAGGTGACATCACAGGGGGGAATGGTAGAAAGAAATACAGTTCATTGGAGGTCAGTGTAACATGACAGATGACAGACACAGATCATGGAAAGAGGAGTGCCGCAAGATAAGCATGGGAAAGTCAAGAAATGGAAGGTGTACACTGTTACTAATACACAGATCAGGGAAAGAGGAGTGCCGCAAGATAAGCATGGGAAAGGCAAGAAATGGAAGGTGTACACTGTTACTTATACACAGATTAGGGAAAGAGGAGTGCCGCAAGATAAGCATGGGAAAGTCACGAAATGGAAGGTGTACACTGTTACTTATACACAGATCAGGGAAAGAGGAGTGCCACAAGATAAGCATGGGAAAGTCAAGAAATGGAAGGTGCACACTGTTACTTATACACAGATCATGGAAAGAGGAGTGCCGCAAGATAAGCATGGGAAAGTCAAGAAATGGAAGGTGTACACTGTTACTTATACACAGATCAGGGAAAGAGGAGTGCCACAAGATAAGCATGGGAAAGTCAAGAAATGGAAGGTGTACACTGTTACTTATACACAGATCAGGGAAAGAGGAGTGCCACAAGATAAGCATGGGAAAGTCAAGAAATGGAAGGTGTACACTGTTACTTATACACAGATCAGGGAAAGAGGAGTGCCGCAAGATAAGCATGGGAAAGTCAAGAAATGGAAGGTGTACGCTGTTACTTATACACAGATCAGGGAAAGAGGAGTGCCGCAAGATAAGAATGGGAAAGTCAAGAAATGGAAGGTGTACACTGTTACTTATACACAGATCAGGGAAAGAGGAGTGCCGCAAGATAAGCATGGGAAAGTCCAGAAATGGAAGGTGTACACTGTTACTTATACACAGATCAGGGAAAGAGGAGTGCCGCAACATAAGCATGGGAAAGTCAAGAAATGGAAGGTGTACACTGTTACTTATACACAGATCAGGGAAAGAGGAGTGCCACAAGATAAGCATGGGAAAGTCAAGAAATGGAACGTGTACACTGTTACTTACACAGATCAGGGAAAGAGGAGTGCCGCAAGATAAGCATGGGAAAGTCAAGAAATGGAAGGTGTACACTGTTACTTATACACAGATCAGGGAAAGAGGAGTGCCGCAAGATAAGCATGGGAAAGTCACGAAATGGAAGGTGTACACTGTTACTTATACACAGATCAGGGAAAGAGGAGTGCCACAAGATAAGCATGGGAAAGTCAAGAAATGGAAGGTGTACACTGTTACTTACACACAGATCAGGGAAAGAGGAGTGCCGCAAGATAAGCATGGGAAAGTCAAGAAATGGAAGGTGTACACTGTTACTTATACACAGATCAGGGAAAGAGGAGTGCCGCAAGATAAGCATGGGAAAGTCAAGAAATGGAAGGTGTACACTGTTACTTACACCAAAGTTTCTTGCTGGGCATGCATGCGCACGTGTCCACGCAATGAAGAGCGAGTAGGGCAGTGTGCGCACGTGTAAGGCAAACTGGGCATGTGGGAGCGTGTTGTTAGATTTGTAACACTGTTTGCGCTGGTGTGCGCGTGTTTTAACCCGAATAGGCAGATCCCGAACCGTGTAAGCATGTGTGCGCGCGTGTAAGCCACTGTGAGCGTGTTTCTGCTGGGAAAAAGTAAGCAACAGAATTAGTAGGAAGCTAGCAGGGAATACTGCTGGAGCTATCAGGTGAAAACAATTAGAAGTAGGCAATTACACAGGCAGAATAGTAGCCCAGCCCAGCACTTAAAACTCTGCAAACAGCAGTGCAGGATGTTTCTCTCAAGAGACACTGCAAGACAGGAGTTAGCTATTAGAAATGAAAACTGAAAAAGCTGAACTCAGAGCAGAAATGCTAGGGGCTGCCATAGCTGTCATAATGAGACATAGGCGACTTGCCGAGGGTGGTGACAATGCAGATGGTGCCAGACAACCCACAGGGAGGAGACAGAGAAGAGTGTACAGGCCCAGGGTCACCTACCATGGGTTACATGAGCTGGAGATAGTAGAGCGCTATAGAGTGGACAGAGAGCTCCTGCAGCAAATAGTCGAGCTGTGCAGGCCACGCCTCACACACAGAACCAACAGAGGGGAACCCATCCCAGTGGGAACCAAGGTATGTGTTGGCCTAAGAATACTAGTAACAGGTACCTTCCAGAGACTAACTGGTGATATGATGGGGATATCACAGGCATCAGCCTCCAGGTTACTGCACCAGTTCCTGGATGCCATGTCAGCACATGTCAGTGATCATGTATATTTCCGCAATGCCCGTGAGGTATTGGCCAGCAATATGCGTCTCTTCCAGCAAATAGCGAAATACCCTGAGGTAGTGGGTGCAATAGACTGCATGGAGCGGGGTAGGGCTTACATTAACCACAAGGGCTTCCCCTCCATCAACTGCCAGGTCGTGTGTGATGTCCAGGGCATAATAATGAATGTGTGTGCTGGCTGCCCTGGGTGCTACCATGATTCCCACATCTGGCATTTGACGCAGCTGTGCCAGACATTTGCCAATGGGGACATCCCACACGGACACCTAGTGGGGGATGCAGGTTATGCACTGGAGCCGTGGCTGATGACACCCATCAGAAATGCACACACACCTGAACAGGAACGCCATAATGAGGCACACGCACAAACACGTAATGTAAGACCAGGCAGGAGGAGAAGGCAACTACACACACCACAATACCAGTCTCACATAACTCAACTACACCACTGAATCAAACACATAAACACACTAAGACATACTCGGAGGCTCTGAGTAAAAATTTACCTAAACAGCAGAGGCCTCCAAAGCAGACACCCAAGCAACTGCAAACTCAATACACCACACAAACAACACATAAACAACAAAATCAGTGTGCAAAGCAGTCACTGCCCTTAAGGCCAAATACAACACCAAACATACTTGTCATAGGTGACTCTATAGTCAGACACACTGACGTCCCACTCACCAGGCTGAGCAAGGAGAGGGTCATGGTAAGCTGCCTATCGGGCGCTAGAATCCGCCACATAACACAAGCACTCAGGTCACTCCACGGCAAGTACAGGTATGACACAGTCATTGTCCATGCTGGTGTGAACGACCTGAGACGTACCTCCCTGGACTACATGAAAAGAGACATAGAGGAGCTCTCTGATTATGTAGCCCAGGCAGGTATGACCCTGACCCTGAGCAGTATCCTTCATTCACCAAGAATGATGCCACAATATAGTGACAAGATGATCAGCTTTAACAATTGGCTTAATTTCTGGTGTCATTCAAAAGGGATCCAGTGCCTGTCTGCCTGGGATGACATGCTCGACAAGCCACGCTGCTTCGCAAGGGATGGCTTGCACCTGTCACCCCTGGGATTCCGGATATTGGCTAAGGCTCTTGCCACCCCCATAGTGCCTTTTTTAGGCAAGGCTCAAATTCTAAACCTACCACCATAGAAAACAAAAATGTGAAGAAACTAAGGGTAATGCTGCTCAATGCCAGAAGTCTAAATCTCAAAATGCACGCACTCAAAGCCCTTCTCAGTATGGAGAACATCGATGTCTGTGCTGTGACTGAAACCTGGTTCAAGGCTCCTGAGAGCACCCAAGCACTATCAGGTTTCATCTCATATCATGCGTTCCGGCCCCAAAACCCGGACCACACCACAAAAGGAGGGGGTGTATCCATATTCATCAAGGATACCCACACCTCCAGGTTGGTGGCTACGCACGAAGCATCGGAAACCATCCAGGTGCAATTAACCATAGGCAAAACTGCTCTACAATTTGTAGCATGCTACAGGCCACCCTTTCAAGCTCAGGAAACCCACACAGCCTTCCTGAAGACACTGGAGGGTATAAATGTATCACCAAACACCATCATATTGGGTGACTTCAACTACCCGAATATAGACTGGAAACATTACTTAAGCCCAAACTTTCTAGCCCAAAGGTTCCTGGAGTTCATAAATTCAAATGCCATGGAACAACTAGTCACCGTCCCCACAAGAGGAGAAAATACACTAGATCTCATCATCACGAACATGGGGACAAAATGCTCCACACCGGAAGTATATCCCTCATTGGTGAGATCAGATCATAAACTAGTCTCACTAGAAATCCACATCCCGCCCCCACCCCAAACAAAAAAGACCACAGTGAAGAACTTCTCTAAAGCAAACTTCGCACTACTCAAGACAGGTGTGGTATCCTTCAAGGCCCCCGAGCCAATGGAAACCACAACCCAAGCTGCGGAAGCCCTTACAAATGCCTTCTATGAACACCTTCAGGACTGCATGGATCAGGCAATCCCAAATAAAACCAAGACTCTTTCCACCAAGGGCAAACGTCCAGTCTGGTGGACCCCAGCCATAAACAAACTTTACAATAAGAGGAGAAAGCTATTACATGATAGAGCAAAATCCCAAAAAGGGAAGGCATCTATGATCAGCACTAGCAAGAAACTACAATCCCTCATAAAATCATCCAAGGCCAACTTTGAGAGAAAAATTGCCATAGATTCAAAAGACAATCATAAGGCCTTCTTCAGCTATGTCAGAAACCTGAATGGAAACTCCCAGATATGCTCAGAATTAGTCCAAAATGATACAAAAATCACTGAACCCACAGACATTGCCAACATACTGGCAGACAGGTTCAGCACAAACTTCACCCCTCCCCAAAGGAGAGATAACTATCCCAACTGAGTGTAGCCTCCCAGACATCTCAAATGCGCAGGTGAAAGCTGCTCTCTCTAAAGCTAAAAACACAGCATCAATGGGACCGGATGGGGTCCCCGGCTGTGTGTTACATGAACTTAATGAAGAACTAAACCCGCACATAAGGCAGCTGTTTAATCTTAGCCTCACCACAGGATATGTGCCCAAGGAGTGGCGTACGGCAACTGTGGTCCCACTCCACAAAGGCGGTGCCTCTACAGACCCTGGTAATTACCACCCCATAAGCTTAACAAGCCTGGTCTGCAAAGCTATGGAGAGGATCATAATGGAACTCATAAACAAGGACATAGGGGACTTGCAGACCTTGGACCCAACCCAGTTTGGCTTTGTCAAGGGCAGATCTTGCCTTTTGAACTTGGTCGACTTCTTCGAAACAGTCACCAAGGCCATTGATGAGGGAAAGGCAGTCCATACAGCCTACCTTGACCTTGCAAAAGCTTTCGACACAATACCCCACTCGGGTATTATAGAGAAACTTACCAGCTTAAATGTAAACCCATATGTCACAAGATGGGTTGCAAACTGGCTAAAGGACAGAACCCACAGGGTTAGAGTTGCTGGAGCCATGTCAGACTCCAAGCCAGTTACAAGTGGAGTCCCACAGGGCTCAGTCCTTGGCCTCCTATTGTTCGGCATCTACTTCTCAGAAGTACAGGCAAACATAGGAGGACTATGGCTGACAAAGTTTGCGGATGACTGCAAACTGGGTGCCATAGTGGATAGTACATCGGACGCAGACATCCTTCAGAGGGGTCTCACAGAAACTGATAGCTGGTGCCAGAGCCATGGCCTGAAGTTAAACGCAAAAAAGTGTATAGTCATACCCATCGGGAAAAACAAGGTAACCCCAAGCTACCATATAGGTGGCAACCCACTAAGCACAGAAGAGGTTATCAGGGACCTGGGGGCCCAGGTTGACAGTGGCCAGTCATTTGACACTCACATTGCTAAAGTGGTTCGAAAGACCTTCTACATTGCCCACCTGATCATGAAGGGATTCACATCCAGATCAAGTGAGGTCATTGTTCCCCTGTACTCTTCACTTATCAGACCAATGATCGAGTACAATGCCCCATTCGGGATGTATCTCACCCGACACCTGCAGCAATTGGAGAGACCCCAAAAGTTCCTCACCAAAAGGATAAAGGGACTCCAAAACCTGTCATATGCTGCCAGACTGAAGAAACTCCAACTCTATTCAGTTGCATACCGTCTGCTCAGAGGTGACCTGTGCCTGACATACAAGGCCATGACCAACCCGGAATTAATGGACATGCTCCACCTCAAAAAAACCAAATCCACCAAAACCACTAGAGCAAGAGACTTAAACCTTAGCATGGATATAAATAGGACATGCTGGAGGGATAGATTTATCACACAAAGACTCCCCATGCTGTGGAATAAAATCCCGGTCCATATGAGGCAGAGCACCTCACTGGCTCTGTTCAAGAGAAATCTTGACCGGTGGATGGGAGATCGTAGGTTTACCCCGGGAATCATCTCTGTGTCACTACTGGACAGAGGCAAAACAAACTAATGGGCACAGTATTTCTAACATAAGGGGCGGCGTAAGCCACATAACTTTAGGCTAGGCTTATAAATGCCCTAAGGCAGTTAGCCTAGTATAAACCTATGAACCTATGAACCTATAATAGAGAGTGTGTTTGGGCTGTTCAAGTCACGGTTCCGGTGTCTGGACACATCTGGTGGAGCCTTGCAGTACTCACCAACTACATGTACCCAAATTGTCATGGTATGTGCTACATAATATGATCTTGCGAAAACAGCTGCAGCAGGACCAGCATAGGGCTGGGCCAAACACCCCCCCACCATTGCCAAGGCCATCACAGGCAGAGCGTGACTCTGAGGAGGAACAACCTGAGCCTGCCCCAGTAGGCAGAAGGAGGCGTGCCCAGTATGCCCTGGCCTTGGCAAAGAGGCAACGCATAGCACATACACTGTAGGAACCCTGGGAATGATACCCCTCTCTGACTAACTCAAATAATAGCAGGGATGCCTAAAATGACATGACCTGCTCACAAACATGTACAGGGAGTGTAATATGTGCATCCAACAGAGGCAGCCCTGCAGCACCACCTGAGGCATAAATGCCATGTGTTAAGTAATGTAATACCATGTACTATATGCACACTTGAGGACCCTGACTAACATCCACCCTCACCAAACATGAAGCCACAAAATGACGATGGAATGATCAATTGCAATAACTGGTTGAAGTAATGCAGTTAGTCAAAGGGGAGCCAATGTGTTTCAGCCTGGGAAGACATGCTGAGCATGACATGATGCACCACCTGCTAGGGGTGGCGTGCACCTATCAGTCCAGGCCCCATGTATACTGGCAAAGGCTGTCAGTACCCACAGCATGCCCTGAATAGGTAAGTCTCAAAACACAAACCCACCTTCATAGGTACCACAAGGGATAGGAAACTAGATGTAATGCTACCCAATGCCAGAAGTCTAAACAGCAAGATGCATGCAGTGTAAATGCACACAGTATGGAGAATGTTGATATCAGTCCTATAATAGAAAACTGGGTCAAGTCTCACATCAGCACCCTAACACTACCAGGTTACACCTCATACTGTGCTGTACAGCCTCAAAACATGGAACAAGCTACAAAAGGAGGGTGACTAGCAATAATTGTCAAGGATAACCACACCCCCATGTTGGTACCACAACAAGAAGCAGCATGGATTAGCCATGGTCAAATACCAATGGCTAAAACCACCTCCCAGCATATAGCCTGCTGCAGACTACTGTCCTAACACCAGGTACTGCACCTGGCCTATGTTGGAATACATGAATTTATCAAGCCCCCCAAACCACATTATATTGGTTGACTGAAAATACCAAGACATACACTGGGAGCATTATACTAGCACCAACACAGTAGGAGAAAAGTTCCCAGAATCCACAAACCAAAATGCCCAGGAACAAAGTACCACTCCCACAAGAAGGGTAAGCATACTGGATGTGATAATCAGCAACATGCGTACTGGATGGCAAGATGAGAAGTGTATCCCTCACTGGTAAGACCAGACCATAGAGTAATCACACCGGATATACACATCCTGACCACAGTCAATGGCCAGAAAACCACAGTGAAAAACATGTGTAAAGCATAAGTTGCACCCCTCCAAACCGATGTGGAATTCACGAAAGGCCCTGTGCAGGTGCAGAATATGGGACACACCGCAGAACATGTTATACAGGCATTCCGTGAACACAGCCAGGAATGCTTGTATTATGCAATCACAAATAACAACAAGACACAATGCCATACATGCAGGCATCTGGCATGCTGGACTCCAGCCATTACCAAACCATGCAAGAGAATGAGGAAGCTACTACATGATAGAGCAAACATAAAAAGGGAAGTAATCACTAATCAGTAGTATGGCAATAAAATATGTCCACACCTACAATCCACTAAGGCCAGCCACAACAAGTAGAATCTGTGAATCCAGAGGCAATGTGACACCTGCCCCAAGTACACAGACAACCCTCATCTCCCCCCAATAAATACAAATATATGTGAGAGATGCAACCATTCATCCAAACCGGAGGCAGAAATCCCCCAACTCAGTACTGTCAAAACTAGTCAGGAGGAGAAGGTAACCACATACACCACAAACCCAGTCCCACATAGACCTATCACAACTGTAAACCAAACACATAAACACAGAAAAACATTCCCAGAGGCCTTAATTACAAACTCACCACACCAACAGAGGCCTCCAAAGCAGTCCCCAAGAAACCACAACCTCCAAAAATAGCACATGCAACACATAGTACACAAAGCTGGTGTGCCAAACAGTCACAGGCCAGAAGGAGAAACAACATGCCTGATACAGTTGTAATAGGTGTCTGTATAGGCAGACACACTGCTGTCCCACTCACCAGACTGAACAAGGGAAAGGGTAGAGTAAGCTGCCTGTAGGCTGCCACAATATGCCACATAACACAAGTACGCAGGTCACCCCAAAGCAAGCAGAAATATGATGCACTCATTGTCCATGCTGGTGTGAATGACCTAAGATGTACCTCCCTGGACTACATGAAAAGAGACATGGAGGAGATCTCTGAGTATGTACTCCAGGCTGGTATGGCACTGGCTGTTTGCCGCATCCAACCCTCACCAAGAATGATGCCACAGTACAAACACAGAATGATCAGCTTTAACAGGTGGCACAGTTACAGCTGTCAGTCCAAGAGGGTCTAATGTCTGTCTGCTTGAGATGTCATGCATGACAAGCCATGCTGCTGTTCCAGGGATGGCTTGCACCTGTTACCCCTGGGTGTCTGGATACTGGATAAGATCTTTGCCACCTCCATAGAGCCGTATGTAGGGAAGGCCAAAAAGACTAACCCACCACCCTAGAAAACATAAGTGGTAAGAAACATAAGGGTAATGCTGACCAATGCCAGATGTGTAAACTGCAATATGCATGCTCCTGAGGCACTTCCCAGTATGGAGAACATCGATGTCTGTGCAGTGACAGAAGCCTGCTGCAAGCCTACTGACAGCACACCAGCACTACCAGGTTATACCACATATCATGCATTATGGCCTCAACACCTGGACCAAAACATCAAACGAGGGGGAGTATCCATATGCAGCACAGACACCCATATGGCCAGGTAACTGACAATGCACAAAGCAGCGGAGACCACCCATGTGCACCTAACTGTAGTCAAAACTGCTGTACAGTCTGTAGCATGCGACAGACCACACTCTCACACACAGGAACCCCACCCAGACATCCTGAAGACACTGGACAGTATGAATGACCCACCAAATACCAGACAAGGTACTCACAAATTACCACATAGGTGGTAAACTATTATGTATGCAAGGAGTAATCAGGGACCTAGGGACACAAGTCGACAGTAACCTGTCATGTGACACTCACAATGCCAATGTGGCTAGGAAGACCATCTATACTAAACACCGTATCATGAAAGGATTCACATGTACATCAACAGAGGTCACTGTGCCCCATGTACTGTTCCCTTATCAGACCCATAATCTAGTACAATGACTCATATGGGATGTACCGTACCTGACACCTGCAGCGGTTAGGAAGACCTCAAAGGTACCTCACCAAGAGGATAAAGGGTGTCAAATATATGTCATATGCTGCCTGGCTGTAGACACCCCAGCTGAATGCAGTCACAGACTGCCTACACAGAGGCATTGTATGTCTGTTGTACAAGGCCATGTCCAACACAGGAGTAATGGACATGCTCCACCCCAGGAAATCAAAGCCATTGGAGATGTGAGAGTGACAGATGTCAGCCTCAACACATAATGAAATAGGATGTGCTGGAGGGACAGATACATAACGCAGAGGCTCCCCACACCCTGGAACAGGATCCCAATCCATGTTAGGCAGAGCCCCTCACTGACACCACTCAACAGGAATATTGCCAAGTGGATGGATTATCGTAGATGTACACTGGGGGTCTTCACTGTGTCACGTCCAGACAGAGGCACAGTAAAGAAAATCATAAATGGCCATAATAGTCACATAGCAAGGAGCGGCGAAAGACACACACACTCTGGCTAGGCTTACTAATGCCCTAGGGTGGATAGCCTAGTATGAACCTATGAACCTATGAAGATACAAATTGTACAAGACACTAAGGATAATCACAAGGCTTACTCAACTGATGGTAGGAACCATGTTGGGAATTCACAGATATGCTCCGAATCACACAGATATTACAAACAACATACCAAACACACACACATATTGCCAACATACAACCTGACAGGTGCAGTGCAAACCCCCCCCCCCGAATGCAAAATATCTATCCCAGCAGACTGCTGGCCCCCTGACATTGCAGATGCTGAGGTAATAGCCAGCATCTACAAAGCAAAACACACAGCAGCAATGGTATGAGATGGTGTCCTGGGCTGAGTCCAACATGGACTCCAAGAAGAATGGAATGCCAAATCACACTACTGCTCAATGTCAGCCTTACCACAGGATATGTACCCAAAGAGCAGTGTACAACAACAGTGGTCCTTCACAACAAAGGTGTTGCCTGAATGGATACTGCAAACTACCACCCCAGGATCCTGACAAGGTTGGTCTGCACAGCTATGGAAAGGATCAGTATGTACCGCCGACATAAAGCTATCGTGGACCTCCTGACACCGGACCCTACCCAGTGTGGCTGTCATAAGTGCAGATCCTGCCCCTAAACATGTTTGACCCATTTCAAACAGTCATTAAGGTCATTGATGAGGGCAATGTGGTCCACACAGTATAGCTGGACCGTGCAAATGCTTCCAGACAATACCCTATGAGTTCAGTATGGATATGTTCACCAGCTTAAATATAAACTCCTATGTCAGTAGAGGGGTTGCAAACCAGACCAAGGACAGAACTGACATGGTCAGACATGCTGCATCCATGTCAGACTACAAAGCAGATATGAGTGGCATCCCACAAGGCTTGGTCCTGGGACCTCCCCCATTCCGTATATATGCCCCATAGGTACAGGCCAACATGGAAGGACTGTGACTGAATATGTATGCAGAGGAGTACAAACTGCCCACCATATCTGGCCCCCAGCTGACACAAGCAACCCACAAAAGGGCCACATAGAAACAACTGGAGCCATAGCCATGTCAGCAAGCTAATTGCAGAAATGTGTATAGACAACCACCGTGGATATACAGTAAGTACCCACCAATTACCACACAGGTGTTAACCCATTATGTACCTAACATGTAATGAGAGACCTGGGGACACAAGGTGATAGATATCCTGCATTGGACAAACATGTGGCTGTAGTGTTCGCAGAAACATACCATATACCCACCCAATCATGAAGGTTGTCAGATCTAGATAAGGGGAGGTCACTGTGGCTCTGCAGTCATCCTTCATCAGCGTCACAATTGACTACAATAGCCCCTGTGGGATATACCTCAGCAGACACCTCCATCAACTGTAAAGTCCACAACAGTACCCCACCAGGAGTAGCAAAGAGCATGAACAGATGCCATGTGTTGCCTGATTAAACAAACTGCAGCTCCACACACTGCCATACTGCCCACCCAGAGGCAAGCTGTGCCAGATGTATGAAGCCATGTCCAAGCTGGAATCAATGAACATGCTGCACCTTGTACAATCTGAATGGCAGTGAGCTATGCACATGAGAGACCTGAACCCCAGCACTGACCAGCATGGATGGGCTGCCTTGCTGTAACACCGGAGGGACCTGCAGAAATGAGGAGATTAATGTCAGTGGGCACAACTGTGCCATTGATACTGCATATGATACAGTGCAGTAGTACACTTGTTGCCTTTCACATGTCAGCTGCTGATATTGGCAATATCACACCTGCACAATTACATACTATGTTGACAGCTACATACCACGGACACACCTTACACATGCATAAACTAACAGTGTACAGAACAGTCAAGTGTACATATGGCATATTACCTGCACGCTCCATGTCGTGTTACTGTGTGGATCCAGCCTCCATCATGATGCAGGTGTGTTGCTGTTGATGTTCCGGGGCTGGAGCCACAACACTTAGGTGTAGCCCCTCCAGTCTGGTGAGGGGGGGGATGTGTGGCCACCCCACCTCCTGTGGCGACTTGTTGCCTGTGGATATCCGACGCACGCTGACAGACATCTCTGATTAAATCACTGCAGTGATGTCATACCTGCTCATATGTCCTATTATGCGTGCCAATGTCATTTACCCTACGGACAAGGTCTTGCCACAGTGCAGCCCTCTCCTGCTGATTCTGGCTGGTGCGGGAAAGCAGTATGTCATAATCCTGCACCAGGCTCTGGTGTATCTCCTCATCTTCTGCTGCAGAGTAGGCAGGTTTACGCTGACGTGCCATGTCCCTGGAAGAGAACACAATATCAGCAGACTATGTCAGCAATATATGGCACACATACTATACATGATACTCAACTGTAGTGATATACTACTACTCCCATATGTAGCATGTGTGTGTATCTTGGTGGATACACAAGTACATGGCCAGATATCAGTGCTCAGCCAACACCTGTGCAACAATACCTGCTACATTCCATAGAACATAGTAGCATGCCCCATCGGTCAGCACACTGCGACAGGTCCAATGCACAACCTCACTCTGGGGGTTCATACCAAGGTACTGTATGTGGAACACCATCCACTAGTGTGATCTGGACACAAATTACTCGGCCTGGATATACATATCCCACCACCACCACAACCAGCACAGTAGACTACTTTGATATATATGTGATTAGACAGATATTCACTTGTTAGGACTGACATGGTATCCATGCAGCCCACTGGGCCAGTGGAAGCCACAACCCACACTGCTGACCCCTTTGCGAATGCTTCCCACGGACATCCCAAAGAATACATGGAACATGCACACACATTTCTAACCCAGACCCTATGCACAAAGGTTAGGCATCCTGTCTGGTTGACCCCAGCCAAAGGCAGATTGTATAACGATAGAAGGAGGCTACTGCAGGATAGAGCAGATTCACATAAAGGGAATGCATCTGTGGTCAGCACTGGTAATAAGCTACGGTCTCTCATAACAACATCCATGGTCTACTCTGGGAGGGAAATGGCCACGAACACTATAGATAACCACAAGGCCTTCTTCAGTTATGTTACACATATGGACCAAACACCTCAGATATGCTCTGAGTTACTACACACCTACTTAACATTCACCGAACACACAGATATTGGCAACATTCTTGCAGACAGGTTTGGTGCACGTATCCCCCCTCCTTCTCCCCTACACTTAGAAATACTTATCACAGCTGAATGTAACCTCCCTATCATCTCACATGTCCAGGTAAGGGCCACCCTCAGCAAAGCAGAACACACAGCATCAATGTGACCTGATGGTATCCCTGGATGTGTGTTACGTGAACTCCAAGAGGACATACAACTGCATATAAGACTGATATTTAACCTTGGCCGTACTACGGGATATGTACCTGAACACTGGCATACAGCAGTGGTCCCACTCCACTAAGGAGGCACCTCTACTGACCCTGGGAAGTACCGCACCATAAGCTTAACCAGTCTGGTCTGCAAACCTATGGAATGATTCAGTATGGGAATCATATGCAGCAATATTGGGTACCTGCAGACACTTGTTCCCAGCCAGTTTGCTTTTGTGATGGGCTCATCCTGCCTTTTGAACCTGATTGACCTTTCAAAACAGTCACAACAGCCATTGATGAGGGCAACGCAGTCCATACAGCCTACTTGGACTTGCCTAAGGCCTTCAACACAGTACTCCACTCAGGCATCATAGACAAGCTCATTAGCTTACATGTTACTACATATGTCACATGATGGGTTGCACACTGGTTGACATACAGAATCCATAATATCGATATTGCAGGAGCCATGTCAGACTCAATGCCAGTCATATGTGGTATCCCACAGGCCTCTGTCCTAGGACCCCTCTTGTTTGGCATTTATTTCTCAGATGTAAAAGCAAACATGTGCGGGTTGTGGATGACAAAATTCCCAGATGACTGCAAACTAAGCACCATAGTTGTTACACCAGCTGACACACACATCCTACAGACAGGCCTCACTGAAATGGAAAACTGGTGCCAGGATCATGGCCTAATACTGAATGACATGTAATGTATAGTCATCCCCTTTGGGTGGAACTACGTGCACACAACATATCACATGGACATACCTATAGATACAGACCTATGACACATATGGAGGGTTCACAGTATGTAGACTATTAACTTGTTACTTTACATTACCTGTGTTTGTCACAGCTGGTTGCGTTACCATTACTACAGCTTCCTGCTGCTGCTAGCCCAGCTTGGTGCTGACACTGTTGACAGCTTCAACTTAGTTTGTGTACCGTGTGTTGTTGTTTGTGTTCTTATTTTTTTTTTCTTTCTCTCTGTGTCTCTCTCTCTCTCTGTCTGCTTCCAGACAGTGCAATGAAAGTATTGCATGTGTGGAGTGTGAGTACAGGATGCTTTTGTAGGTATCTGCATAAATCCATGTGATGGCCTCTGCACCAATTGTAAGACAGCATTTGCTAATTGCATGCAGCCAGTTGTGTACTGATTGCAGTTCTCACTGTGATTTCAGGACAGTGCTATAAAAGGGTATGTGAGATAGGCGTTGCCCTTTTAGATTGTAAGGGCGGGGACCATGCTGGTATGCTGTGGACACTGTTCTGTGAGTGTAAAGGTTAGTATCTCTCTCATGATTCAGGCTGTGTTGTAGATTCACATTTCTCCATTCCTCTCTCCTGTTTCCTGTAGTAAGTGTGTATGCACACTGACACCTACAACTATCTATATATATATATATATATATATATATATATATATATATATATATATATATATATATATATATATATATATATATACATACATTTATATATGTACATTAACTGACATTATTACCTACTAGCTACCAACTAGCGTGGCTGTTTCTGTTCACACACTACAATTATGGAAATCCACTAGTTTTGACAGTAAGTATAAATGACATGCTTTGTGTACTACACATCCTATATTCCCTTTACATTCATTCCTACTATTACATGATATATTTATTTTAGCACAATGTTCTTGGATAACAGTTATGGCTTAGTGGTAGGTCATGCAGACTACTCTTTCCAAGGTCCTGGGTTCAGGACTGACAGTGGGATTTTATTTTGATTTTGAACTGACTACAGGACCTGTCAATCAGAGTGACTAAGGCACTTTTAAGCAGTTGTAACCGGGTTAGCACTGGTTTGCGCAGAGCTCCCGCATGCACACTGGCGTTCAGCTCCGCACACACCCACTTACAACCGCTTAACAGTGCTTACTCTGGTGTACACCCGTGCTATTTTCTTTGAAAGAAATGAAAAAGGGGAGGAAGGAAAGTGGTGAAAAAGGGGTCACAAAGAGGGTAAGACAGTAGGGAAACAAGCTTGGGTTTTGCAGGAGGGATGTATGTAAGGCCCATAGCTGCCCATTTCTTCATCAGCAACTGCTGTGCATATGTATGTAATTTGGTGTGACATTTGAAACCTTCCACCCCTGAGAGAGGTGTTAGGACAACAATAATACTTGTTGTACAGCCAATTGTAATTGATAGTTTCCATGTCCAGCAGACATGTGTGCGGAATGGGCAGCTATGTATGGGGCATAATTTTTTTGTGGGTACAGAGTGCCCTTTTTTTTTTTTTTCAGGTGAGAGTGGTATGTCAGGTGAAGGAAGTCGGTATAGCTGGGGAGGTAGGTTGGGTAGGTCAACAGACAAGACAAACAAGACGCATACAGGGGCAGTGTATGACACGTGTGGGGGGGTTACACAATTGACGGGGACGGATGTTTGGATATCCAGAGCCCATGAGCCTACAGATGGCACCAGTGGAACTGATATCCCCACCCATGGGCAGTTGCCACTGTTCCTTCACTGCCCAGGACGGGGCTGTAATGGGGGATGTGTAGGCCGGGCAACAGGCATGCCTGTAAGTTGTGCCACCTGTGCCTCAAGCTGGTGTAGGGGCCCAAGAACAGAGTCCCAGATCTCCCTACGCACCACAGTCCGGACGCTACGGAGGGTGAGTGGTGGTTCTCCTCTGGCCACACTTGCAGAGGGGGGACGGGCCCCATCCCCTGCAGTGCTTCCACCCGCAGGTGGCACAGGGCCACTGGAGGAGGGTCCAGTTTGGGCACTAGTGCCAGCTGCACTCGCCAGCTGAGGTGGGAGAGGCGGGTCCGCTGGAACCTGCCTTCTCTGTCGTCCTATGTTTTGTATTATGTCATGACAGTTTGGGTTAGTAACATACAATATCATTCGCAATTAGTTGTAACAGCATGCATTAGTATTCCCATTAACCAAACACCCAGATATTCACACCATTGAACAGCGAGCATAACACATGCATAATTTGAACAGCAATACACAGTCCAACAACATGCAGGGTTGATTGATGGCAACAGGCCATCAGGTTTGTATGTATGAACAGAGCAGATGCATCAATGTACATGCAAATATTTATGACCCAACAGGACAAATGTCCAGGGGTGTTAATTGTGATTGCACATACCAATTTCACGTGGAATAGATTATATGTGGTTATAGGGTGGGGTGAAGAAAATATTATTAACACCTTCGAATACCAATACATATGCTGTACATTTCTAATAGCTGCAGATATATACACACTACTGTTCTAACTACAGTTTCCTATATGATAACTACTTCAATTTGGTGATAGGACTGTTACTGCTACATCAATATACATTTTATTGTTATTCATACACGTTCATATCTGGCTTTGTTCAGCTACATCATCCTGCTACATTTGCTTTATATAGCTATAGACAACTGTGGATGTTTGGTATTTCAGACAATCATACTATCTGCATATTGCAGACTGAGAGCAACATATCCAGATTTTGGGATACACATTACAGCTGCAGCAACACTTTGAACACATTTCACAGTTTGGTTCTACTTGTCACATTCATTTCATTCTGTACTGACTGCAGTATACATTATTCAGGGGTTATTACTACTTTATTGGTAGATTCATAACTCCTTCTCACACTCTCTCACTTGTTTTCATTTTACTATTCAGGATGGTACTTACTTCTAGGCTTTATTGACATGTTTTACCTGTAGTTATTACAATCCTTTCCAGCAGTCTCACTTCTGTCATGTTTCAGTATTTCAACAGGGATATATTTCACACTTGTGATTTGCTTATCTTCTGCAGCTGTACTTTTCAGCCTGCTGCAGGTTGTGTACTATTATATTACAGGTGGGGCATCTTTATTTCAGACTTTATTTCAGACATTTTGATTTTTCTGTTTGGATTACAGACTGCAACACACTTTTGTAATCAAGCTATACTTGCAAACACTCTTACACTGTTACTTGCACATTTTATTACTTAGTGACTACACTGAACTCTTTTGCTAACTGTCATACTTTTATATTTCTTTACAGTTACTGGGAGAGGATTACTGACCTGCCTGGTGGCGCAACCGCACCAGCCTATCGCCATAGGCTCTGCGGTTCACAGAACGGACACATGTAGCTGTAATATAAATGAAGTAATATTGGAATACACATCTCCATAATATCAGCTAGTTTAATTTCTTACATACATAATTAAATGTAACTTACTCAGTAGTGGGGCGTTGGGCATTTGCCGGGCCTCCTGGATCCAAAGGTTCAATTGGTCCTGCTTACGTCTCTTCAGGTCCGCATGCTGGTGACGGACCTGCTCACCAGTCCTTGGAATCCCTGTGGCACTGGTGAGATCATGAGCCAACCGGTCCCACGCCTCAGCCCTATATGCTCCCCACAGGACCTGGCCCTGCATGAGTTGGGCCTCATGATTGTGGACTAGGAGCCAGACCATGTATCTGGACTCCTCAACGCCCCACCTCTGTGCTCGAAAGCAACTACCCTCACCTACTCCTGACATTCTGGCTGCAAGTTAGTTCTACAATCGTTTATGCTGTGTATTCTCGTCTATGGGGCTTATATATGCCGTTTTTCCCGCACTTATCTGTGATTGGCCATTTTGGAATTGTATCAACTTCACAAAGCCTGCTTTCTCATGCTCCACTTTCTATTCATTCCTATATATTTGCTATTACTGCATTTTTAAGTACAGCTGTCATGGCTTAGTGGTTCAGTACCTTGACTATGGTGCATGGTATCCTGGGTTCGAACCTGGCCACTGCTTTTTATATGTTATGACTGTCTAGACAGGCTAGGGGGTGTGTCTGTGTAAAGGCAGTTTTGATACAGCTTGCTCAACGTTGCCCGTCAGTTAGCTTGTTGGTGCGGTGCGCAGCTCCGCGCAAACGGGGTATGCTGGTTTACGCTTCATTTGGCTGTTAGCACGCACATTACGCTCAGCTCAGCTAGGGGCACACAGTTTCAGTGTGTTAAACCACTGCTCACCTACGGGCACTCATTTTACACCTGTTAAACCACTGCTCACCTACGGGCAGATGCACTCACCTTGTTAAACTGTAGCTCAGCTATAGGCACATCCGGCATTTTTTATTATTTTGTTATCTCACATTTCTTCAAAATAAATGGCCTATTTCATTACATTTTACATAAAATATAATTTTATATGTGTACATATTTGTCAGGGACTTGTTTCGTGCTTATTTTACTAAAAATAAAAATTGATGTTGTGGGGGCTTGAACCATGACTGCTTGCTCTTCAGCCGACGTCTCTACCGCTACGCTATTTCTTCTTGGCTTACTTTGCATATTTAGTTCTTATATGCTTTTCCACTGACTGCTAACTGTGGCTAAGCGCCGGGCACGCCCGCATAAACGAGCGCACTCACGGGCAAACATCTTTACAATTTAAAAAAATATATATAACATGTTCATTTATATATTTTATGTTCATAGTCTGTGGGGACATGTATTGTGTTGTGTTTATTCACATTTCCTTGGACTCTGTCGTGGGTGTTTACTTTGAGCACTTTTACTCTTCTGGGGGCGTGTCCGCTTGCAGGGCTCGGCCTACGTACACGCCCCCTACTGTCTTCCACTGATGGTGTTAGCCTTATGTGTGATTCAGCATGCCCTCACGCATATGCATGACATGCTGACGTCACACTGTTTAACTGCAGCCTCTGTGTAAGCCTTGTATCTCTTACACGGAGGCTTTGTGAATCCTGCCCAGTGTGTTTTTGCTTCCTTTAAATGGCAACCTACTACCACAAAAAGCATCACACTCTACTGGGCCTGTGGATCAAACTTTCAAAAAGCATATTAAAGTATGTTTTTGCTTTTATCAAATGTTACCAAGTAAATAGATACCAAATATCCTCCAAACAATAATTATTCTGATTTGAAATGAGGCACAACAAATATAAACTGTATGCTTACTGAATTAAATATTTGCTAAAAATTGACTAGCATGCATTGAAGCTGGTTCTTCTCCACCCCTATGTTTATCTCACTTTTTTTTCACCACATTTGAAAATTTCTCTGACACTAGGCGTGCAAGAAACGTGCTTAAATAAGCAGTATTACTATCTTATAGTTACAAGATGCTTATCTGCACTTATGTTGGTGTGAGTGCGAGCAGAAGATTTACTTGAACATCCTGATTAATAAATGTAGATGAGCAGTCACTCTTTTTTCACCACATTTGAAAATTTCTCTGACACTAGGCATGCAAGAAACATGCTTAAATAAGCAGTATTACTATCTTATAGCTACAAGATGCTTATCTGCACTTATGTTGGTGTGAGGGCGAGCAGAAGATTTACTTGAACATCCTGATTAATAAATATAGATGAGCAGTCCACAGGGGAGGTTGTAAAGGTCTCAGTACAAGGCGATGCCTGCAATAGTTTGGCCAAGCCTATCACCTCTGCTACTAGCATCCCACACACGAGGTAACACTGCTGTCACCATTTTTGTAATGTGAGGTACAGAAAGCCTAAAATCCTTGGCCAATGGGATGCTGAAGTTTAACCACAGTTACTGCCTCAGTACTGTAAATATAACCAAAAAAAAAACAAATTCCTCATCTATACAGCTATAATTCTTATCTACCCCATATGCCTTTTGATTCCTTCTTCAACTTCCCTTTTTCAAGGAAAAAAATAATAAGGACACTTCTCCCATAAAAAATAAAATACATCCTACACATACCTTTCAACTTCACGCATAGGTCAGTAGTGTTCAAAAATTACTTGGCTTTCAATTTATCCTCGTATCGAATATATTATTTTGACACAGTAATCTAGAAATCATACCTAAAACAAATGTAAATTACTTCAGGTAACAGCATTATGTAGAAAATTTGAGAGACATGTTCCTATCCCACCTCCATCCTGATCATTTTCAGAAATGCTCACCTGCTGTTCTGTCCTGTTTTTTTTCTTTTTATTTTCATCTCTGTTCTATGCTCCAATTTCCAACTTTTTAATATGAAAATAAAATAGACAAACATTCCAAGCACGTGTCCAAAAAGGACTAATAAACACATTCTGATACGTACACCCTTTTCTTTCTTTTGCCAACAACAGTTGGCATTGCATAGCAAAGCTGGTGATCGATGAACACCTTCCTATGGCAAAAAATGAATGAATTAAATTGCTATGCATGGACATAGTCTTTGCAATCATCTGTGCATGTGAGGCTGGTGTTGGTACAAATCAGTAAGAAAGTCAAAAAGAACAGTAATGTAAAGGCATTCTGCTCTCTAACACAGCCATCATGACACAATGTGTTAATGATATGAGGAGTCCATTGCAGTATGGTCAGAGCTGGGTTCTAATCCAGTGAGTGTAGAATTTTGTTTTACATTTTTTTTCAATCTGCTTTTATTGCAATGACTAGCAGTGTTCAAAAATGTTTAATGTTTGCATTTTTCCCGGATATCAGTTTGCAAATGGTACACTTTAATTGGTATGGCTCCATTATGACCTCATAAAGACAGTATGGTCTGCCACTATTGGCTAAGACAAATCTAAATGCATGCAGATAAGCATTTATTTTATTTAAGACAAATCTATGGCAACTCTAAGCATGACAGGCATGAGTTACAAGCCAGTGACTTTTTGATGTCCTTCCAGATACTGGTTGGTTCTGTCTTCACCTTTGTGGTTTCCCTTAGAACATTCCCCTCAGCTCTGACTTTTAAGACACATAAATTATAAAAGTTCTTATGTACCTTCAAATAATAGGTTATAAATTTTACAAGCATCTCTTAGGCAAATATGCATTCAATTCCTTGCAACTTCCTATGATTGTATAACCTGGATAACCTCAGGGCCAATAGCCTAGTAACTTCCTATGATCCTATGAGTATCTTCCATCATGATTACACTTACAGATGGTATGTCCTAACAGCACATTTCTATCTTAAGTAACACATTTCCTCTTGGCAGCTCACCAAGCATATTAATCATGGTGCATTGCGAGGGAGAGCCATGGAACATGGTTGTTGAATCAGTGTAGTGAGTGTGGTGCTAAGTGTGTCTGCAGAATTGCAATACCCTCCATGCACTGTCCAACCACATTATATCAGTATAATGTAAAATGTTTTTTCAGATGAAAAGCAGGTTTGCATGCCACAGAGCGGAGTGCTGCATAAGTCATGTGTCAGACATCTTATAAATAGAAACCAGATGTATTTAATTATGAATGAAAAGGTCAAGTTTAAGCATAGCTGAGTGGGTTTGCATGGTGCGGTGCTCAGTAGTGCTTAAACGCAAATTAGAGGGATATGTAAAAAAATAGCAGCATTTCACATGGGAAGAGTTACAACCTTATGTGCAGTAGGTGTATGGTTTGAATTAGTCCAAATTTCAGGTTTTGCTGAATTCCGGACTGTGGTATAGTTTCCTGTGTTGCCCATATCCTTACTTGGATAGGAGGAAGCTTCTCTGTTCATCTGTGAGAGTGGGGAGCTTTAAGCAACCTACCTGTCCCTGGAGGAGTGGACTCAGCCCTGAAACTACTAGCTTATTGGCTGCTCTGGGTCAATTCCTATCTCTTTCAGCTTCCCTGCTTTAGAACCCGCATTTGTGCGGTTTTGCACGATTTTGCGCATAGCGCAGCATCGGGAAGCGCCGCTTAAATGGGTTTAAACTATTCCTGGCTCCACAAAGTCTGCTCTTCACTTTTTCCCTTAGAACTGTTCTAAATCTCAAAGTAAGCACTCTATTTTCATTCTAAAGCCCTGCAGTTGCTCGTATAAGTAATATTATAAGTAAGCACTAATAAACTAAAGCACTACACCCTCTTATATTTCCTTTAAGTACTTGGCTCCCTATTGATCCTTTTTGATCAGTCAAAAAGTAGTTCCTTATACTATTCTGGCACATCCAAAAGTCAGTTTCAGGTTTACTCTCCAGTCCAGCTGGTGAATCTGGGAATCTTGAGGCAATGTTACAACTGCCTTATGTACACAGACCACCCTCTCCTCCTCCCAACAAGATCAAATATATGTGAGAGATGCAACTATATAGCCAAACTGGAGGCTGAGCTCTCTCAACCCAATACTGGTGCAGTCAGTCAGGAGGAGAAGGTAACCACACACACCACAAATCCAGTCTCACATAGACCTATCGCAACAGAAAACCAAACACATAAACACACAAAAACATACTCGGAGGCTCTAAATAAAAATCTGCCCAAACAGCAGAGACCTCCAAAGCAGACATCCAAGCAACCGCTACCCCACAACAATACCCACATATAACATAGTTCACAAAGTCAGTGTGCCACACAGTCACAGCCCTTAAGGCTAAACAACACACCTAATATACTTGTAATAGGTGACTCTATTGTCAGACACACTGACGTCCCAATCACCAGGCTGAACAAGGAGAAGGCCACTGTAAGCTGCCTGTCGGGTGCCAGGATCCACCACATAACACAAGCACTCAGGTCACTCCAAAGCAAATAGAAATATGACTCCGTCATTGTCCATGCTGGTGTGAATGACCTGAGATGTACCTCCCTGGACTACATGAAAAAAGACATAGAGGAGCTCTCTGATCATGTAGCCCAGGCCAGTATGACCCTGACCTTGAGTAGCATCTTACCCTCACCAAGAATGATGCCACAGTATAAAGACAAAATGATCAATTTTAACAATTGGTTAAAGTACTGGTGTCATTCAAAGGGGATCCAGTGTCTGTCAGCCTGGGATGACATGCTCGACAAGCCACGTTGCTTCACTAGGGACGGCTTGCACCTGTCACCCCTGGGCTTTCGAATACTGGCTAAGGCTCTTGCCACCCCCATAGTGCCTTTTTTAGGCAAGGCTAAAAAGACAAACCCACCTCCATATACAACACAAATAAAAAGAAACTAAGGGTAATGCTGCTCAACGCCAGAAGTCTAAACCTCAAGATGCACACACTCGAGGCTCTCCTCAGTATGGAGAATATCGATATCTGTGCAGTAACAGAAACCTGGTTCAAGGCTCCCAAGAGCAGCCCAGCACTACTAGATTATACCTCATACCATGCTTTTCGGCCCCAAAACTCGGACCGAACCACAAAAGGTGGGGGTGTATCCATATTGGGAGGTTGGCCTAATGGTTAAGATGTTTGCCTTACAAACACAAGGTGCAGGGTTTGAGTCTCACAAGGGATAATTGGCTAGGCTTAAAATGGCTCACAAGGGCAGTTAGCTTAGTACTAATCTATAAACCTATAAACCCACCCACACCTCCAGGTTAGTGGAGCTGCATGAAGCATCGGAGACCATCCATGTGCAACTAACAGGGGCAAAACTGCCATTCAGTTTGTAGCCTGCTACAGACCACCCTCCCAAACTCAGGAACCCCACTCAGCTTTCCTGAGAACCCTGGAGAATATGAAGGTCTCTCCAAACACCATTATATTGGGTGACTTCAACTACCCAAACATAGACTGGGAATACTACTCAAGCCCCAACACCCTCGCCCAACGGTTCCTAGAATTTATAAATTCAAATGCTATGGAACAACTGGTCACCACTCCCACAAGAGAGGAAAACATATTGGACCTGATCATCACCAACATGGGGACTCTATGTTCCATACCAGAGGTATACCCCTCATTGGTAAGATCTGACTATAAATTAATCTCACTGGACATCCATATCCCATCCCCACCCCCAGCCAAGGAAATCACGGTGAAGAACTTCTCAAAAGCAAACTTCACACTTCTCAAAACCGAGGTGGAACCCTTCAAAGCCCCTGGGACAGTGGAAAATACAGCCCAAACTGCAGAATCCTTTACAAATGCTTTCTATGGACACCTACAGGAATGCATGGATCATGCTATCCCAAATAAAACCAAGACTCATTCCTCCAAAGGCAGGAGACCTGTCTGGTGGACCCCAGCCATAAATAAGCTATACAAAACAAGGAGGAAGCTACTACATGATAGAGCAAAATCCCCAAAAGGGAAGGCATCTCTGATCAGTACTAGCAAGAAAGTACGATCCCTCATAAAATCATCTAAGGCCAGCTTCAAAAGAAAAATTGCACAAGATGCTAAAGATAATCACAAGGCCTTCTTTAGTTATGTCAGGAACCTAGGTGGCAACTTCCAGATATGCTCTGAGTTAGTTCAAAATGACAAAAAATACACTGAACCCACAGACATTGCCAACATCCTGGCAGACAGGTTCAGTGCAAACTCCCCCCCCCCCAAAAGAGCAAATGTCTATCCCAACAGAGTCTAGCCTCCCTGACATCACAGATGCACAGGTGAGAGCTGCCCTCTACAAAGCAAAAAACACAGCATCAATGGGACCGGACAGTGTCCCGGGCTGCATCTTACACGAACTCCAAGAAGAACTGAACCCTCACATAAAGTCACTGTTCAATCTCAGCCTTACTACAAGATATGTACCCAAGAAATGGCGTACAGCAAAAGTGGTCCCACTCCACAAAGGTGGTGCCACAACGGACCCTGGAAACTATCGCCCTATAAGCCTGACTAGCCTGGTCTGCAAAGCTATGGAGTGTATCATCATGAAACTCATAAACAAAGACATTGGGGACCTCCAAACACTGGATCCTACCCAATTCGGCTTTGTTAAGGGCAGATCTTGCCTCTTGAACCTGGTTGACTTCTTTGAAACAGTCACCAAGGCCATAGATGGAGGGAAGGTAGTCCACACAGCCTACCTGGACCTCGCAAAAGCCTTCGACACAATACCCCACTCGGGCATCATAAATAAGCTCACCAGCTTAAATATCAACCCCTATGTCACAAGATGGGTTGCAAACTGGCTCAGGGATAGAACCCACATGGTCAGAATTGCATGTGCCATGTCAGACTCTAAACCAGTTACAAGTGGCGTCCCACAAGGCTCAGTCCTGAGACCTCTCTTGTTTGGTATATATTTCTCTGAGGTACAGGCTAACATGGGAGGACTGGAGAAAGTAGGTTTACTAACACTTGCATTGTTACAGAGGTGTTGTTTCAAGGACTTATTATTTCTAAAGGAAAAAGATGGAAAACTACCAATATTTTAGAAAAGTCCTGGGACCTCCTCTAGAATATGCCAGTTTCCTTTAATAATAGAAGTATATTTATTAATGCCACTTGAATACTGGAGGACTACTCTAAACTTATCATTAGTTCTAGTGGAGGCATTTACAACGTCACTCTGTCTATCATTCAAATATGGTCTACATCTACTTCCTCTTTGTGTCCATGCTTCAACTATAGTGGTTTCAACCTCTCTCTTAGAATAGCCCCTAGATATGAATTCCTGCTTTACATTTTCAAGTGCCACCTTAACCTCCTCATCATTGTTGTGTAATCTGAGGATCCTGTAAATCTGTCCCTTCAGCACACTTCTGGGAATGCGTCATGGGTGTGTACTCATTTTATGTAAAAGAGCATTTTCCTAGTGCATTTCCTGTAAATGCTGCTATCAAGTCTATTCAACTCAGATTTCCTAACCAAAATATCCAAAAAAATTATTTCAACCATTGAGTGATGGTAGGTAAATCTTAAAAAGTCAGTGGTGGAATGCATATAGTGTACAAGACTTTCAAGTTCATTAACATTGCCTTTCCAAAGCAGAAAGATATCGTCCACAAATCGTATGTACCATAAAATATTTTCAGAGAGGGCATTAAGTTTTGATAAAAGTAGTTCACAGCTTACTAAAGCCAAATTGGCGTAGCTGTTGACACAGGCAGTGCCCATGGCCACGCCAATTTTCTGTAAATAAAATTCATTTTCAAAAACAAACATATTGTTTTCTAGTATAATGTCCAACAAACTACAAATAAGTTGGACCTTGGTGTTATCAAAGCATCTATTCAAAGTCAGGAATTCCCTGACCATATAATTGCCCCATATGTTTGGTATAGAAGTGAATAATGATTCAATGTCCATGGTGACAAACATGTAGTCACTATCAATGGTCATTATCCTATTGTGCAGCCTTTCCAAAAACATTTGTGTATCCCTGAGAATTGTGTGGCACCCCTCTAACAACATGTGTAGAGTACCTTCTACAAGGAAAGAGAGTGGTTCAGTGCACCACCCCGCACCTGAAACTATAGGTGTCGTGGGTGGTGCATAAAGGTCTTTGTGTGTTTTAGGTAAACCATAAAGTCTCAGGATAATTGGGTTCTCAACATTAAAATATTTGAACAGGTTCTCATCAATCAAATTTGTCATTAATAGATCAGAAATCAGGAAAGACACTTTTTCCATAATACCATTAACAACAACTTTAGAAATACATTGATATGTGTTAATGTCCTGTAATAATGCTCTCATCTACTTCAAATATAAGTCCTTGTGAAGTATTACTACACCTCCACCTTTGTTGGCCTGTTTAATTTCAATTGAGTGCATATTTTTTTAATTCATTAAGTGCCTTGCTCTCACTTCTTGTCATATTGTAGAAACCACTATTTGTCTCTTTTGCAAACAGTTCTCTAAAACCAGTTTCACAAACACTAATGGACATTTGTAACCCAGGATGTTCTTTACTTAAAGTTAATCATGAGATGTTAATAACCAAACTTGTGCTCAAAGTCATCTCCTCTTCATCTACTGGGTATTCTGTTCTACACTCTGCTGCCTTTGAATCTTGCCTTGCCTTGTTATGCTCCAGGAGCATGTTTTGAAGGGTAATGGATTTTTAAAGTAAAATCCCCTTTCTTGTTGATGTCTAAAAAAACATTGTGTGTCACACTTCCATCTTCTTGTAAAAATTGTGTGTCACACTTCCATCTTCTCATAAACATTGTGTGTCACACTTCCAGCTTCTCGTAAACATTGTGTGTCACACTTCCATCTTCTCGTAAACATTGTGTCACACTTCCATCTTCTCGTAAACATTGTGTGTCACACTTCCATCTTCTCGTAAACATTGTGTGTCACACTTCCATCTTCCCGTAAACCTTGCGCCACACTTCCATCTTCTCATAAATATTGTGTGTCACACTTCCATCTTCTCGTAAACATTGTGTGTCACACTTCCATCTTCTCGTAAACATTCTGTGTCACACTTCCATCTTCTCATAAACATTGTGTGTCACACTTCCATCTTCTCGTAAACATTGTGTCACACTTCCATCTTCTCGTAAACATTGTGTCACACTTCCATCTTCTTATCGTTGACTCTGAGAAGCTGCTTGTGTGTCACTCGAGGTCTGCACTGGTACTCGCTTCATTCAAGTGCTCCTCATGAGGTTAAATATGTTCTGTATTCACAGTTAACTGTATAACCTTATTATTGCTGGACGCCATGCGAGTAGCGTCTTCCAATGTCGGCGTTCCTGTGGTGGCTACTTTCATGCTATGAGTTCTATCTGTGAGCCAGTTTGCAACCCACCTAGTGATATAGGGGTAGATACCTAGCTTAGTGAGTTTTTCTATGATTCCTGAGTAGGGAATCATATCAAAGGCCTTGGCCAGATCAAGGTAGGCTGTATGTCACCTTGCCTTCATCCACAGCTCTGGTGATTGACTCAAAGTTGACCAAGTTGAGCAGGCATGATCTATCCTTCACAAAACCAAACTGTGTGGGATCCAGAGTTTGGAGATTCCCCTATATCCTTATTTACAATGTCCATGATGATGTGTTCCATAGCTTTGCATATCAGACTTGTCAGACTAATGGAAAGATAGTTCCCAGGGTCTGTAGTTGCTCCTCCTTTGTGGAAAGGGATGACTGTAGTAGTGCGCTATTCTGTAGGGACAAAGTCTGAGGTGAGGCTGGGATTGAACAGGGCACACAGGTGTGGTGAGGTTCCAGTTCACTCTGTAGTCATGTAGAACACAGCCAGGGATATTGTCAGGTCCCATAGAAACTGTATTCTTGGCCTTGGACAGTACTGTTTTAACCTGTGCAGCAGTAATACTGGGTACCTAGCAATCTACTTGTATTATGATTGGTCCTTTGGGGGGGAGAGAGGGATCAAGTTGGTACTGAATCTGACGGCCAGTATATTGGCAATATCTGTTGGCTCGGTATAGGAGGTACCATTGTGCAGTAGCTCAGATCAAATCTGGGTATTGCCATGGAGATTCTTTACATAACTATAGAAGGCCTTGTGGTTGTCTTTACTATTTGCTGAAGTTCAGTTTTCATAGCTAGCTTTAGAGTATTTGATAAGGGATCTCACCTTTTTGTTGAGGCTGATAAGATAAATTTTCCAGTCTTGGGACCTCACCTTATTCCACATCAGTTTCCTCCTTCTGTTGTAGAGTTTGTTTATAGCAGGTGACCACCAGATTGGTTTCCTTTTTCTGGAGGAGAGCATTTTGGTTGTATTGGGTATGGTGAGTTTTGCAAGTCAAAGGCCTGCAGGTAGAGACACATTCAACGTATTCATATAGCCTAACTATATGTCACCTACTTCTCTGTTATTAGCACTGTTGCATAACAGATATACAGTACCTTATGCACATTCCTCAATCGAACTGTAAAGGTCACCCATACCCTGGCTCTTCTGTTATGACAGGACTGACAACATGTACAGCTTGATGTTCTCCAAAGTGTTCACACTCCCTCCTATGTGTCCTTGGCTGCAACAGCATCTGCAGCCTATAGCATAAAACTGTATGCTAAGTTAGCTGCTACAGAACTACCATACCTCACAAACCCCTCAGAACAATGGATTCAGACAAAACCATACATTGGGGGGGTGCAATGGTCCAGTGATAGGGATACATGTAACAGTCTGCTCCTACAAAGATAGTGAGCTGATAGAATAGCAGCTACTGCATTAGGATGCATATTCTGATGGGTGTGACATGTAACACTCACTTGTCTGTTTTTCCTTATTCACCTCAACCCACAATGTTAAACACTGAACCACCAGATATTCACAATGACATGGGACACTGGCCAATCATATCAGGCAAAACTGTGGACATACCTCACAAATTACAATAGTGTACACTATTTGTACCTAATAGTGTACACTATTTGTACCTCTGTGAGGCTGTAGTCACCACACCTCACTAATGTCCATCTGAAAGACTAAGAAAGGGGCCTAGGCCTACATGACAGCCTTAAATATTGCACAGTGGTGCCATGTCATTGGCTAACAAAAGTGCAACTCAGCTGTTCTTGAGGCAATTAGCAAGTCTGAGCCACAGACTGGTGCATAGGCAATTACATGATAATGAGCATTACCTATAAAGGGCAAGCAACTGCCTATAGGGAACAGGTCTGTATCTATGTTGCTTTGCTCATACAGACAATGGATTTGCAAACTATTAGCAGAGGAACACTTTAAAAAAAGGAGTACTTCACTCTTCAAGGTATGTAATACATGTCCCCATATAATGGGATACAGATGGGAAGATGGAGGCATGGGGAATATGGATTACAACACTAGGCCTGTAGTACATCCATGATATAGACATGTTGGTGATACTCTGCTGTCTAACCGCTACAGGCATGCCTCTCAACTGTCCCTGCTTTGAGTCAAATCCCAGCTCTGCCCCTGTACTCCCTCCTACAATGGTTGACTGTTGTAGGAAAGCTAGTGGAATCTGTGTCAGACATAGTGACACTAAGTGTACACTCTTGTAACATCAAATGATGTACTGGCATTTACAACCTCTCAGTCTGTCAATGTTACACATAAAAAGTGCTGGTGTTGTACAGGTGTCACTGACTGTCCCTGATGTATCCTGGCTAGGTCACTGTTTTGTTGGCATTCCTCACTCATTGGTTGAGAGCTATGGCTAACATACCTGTCAACCCCTACAGCAAGGATTCGGTCATAGCCATAAATGGGGGGACAAAGGCCCAACTTCAGTGAAAGGGGATATATATTGGCCATACAACATAAACCTATGGGTACACTAACAGATATTACTGTAGCACCCAGATCTGCTAAGAACTGGTGGTCAAGGACACCACTTACACAAATTCTGTAGATATAGCCAACATGTTGGACGTCAGGTTCAGTGAAAACTTTATCCCCCCCCATCAGTAAATCAGGACATCCCCAGCACCTGCAACCTCCACTTATCTCTAGGGAGCAAGTCACCACTGCCCTCTCAAATGAAAAACATACAGCCTCCATGGGAGCAGCTAAGATCCCAGGCTGCATCCTACATGAACTCATTCAGGAACTTTTAGCACCATTATGCACCCTATTCAACCAAAACCTGAGTACTGGCTTCATCTCAACCGAGTGTAGGACAGCCACTGTCATCCCTTTGCACAAAGGAGGAGCATCCACCATTCCAGGAAATTATAGACCCATCAGCCTCATTAGCCTCATTTGCAAGTCCATGGAGTAGATTATCATGGACCCCATTAACAAGGATACTGGCAACACCCAAACACTTGATCCCACACAGTTTGTTTTTTCAAGGGCAGGTCATGCCTGCTAAATTTGGTCAGCTTCTTTGGGACAGTCACCAAATCCATGGATGAGGGGAAGGTGTGCACCTTGCCTTACCATGACCTGGCTAAAGCCTTTGATACTATTCCCCATTTGGGTATAATAGATAAACTCTATCAGCTAGGTGTCAATCCATACGTTACCAGATGGGTAGCAAACTGACTCACTTATAGTACCCACCTACTCAAAATAGGGGAAGCCACCTCAAACAGTCAACCCGTAGTGAATGGTATTCCCAAGGGATCATTCATGGGGCCGTTGTTGTTTGGGATATACTTTTCTGAGGTGCAGGCCAAAACCGGTAGATTATGGCTGACCAAGTTTGCAGATGACTGTAAGCTGGGCACTGTCATCAGTTCCATGGACTTCCTCCAATATGGTCTCACCCAAACATATGACTGGTGTCAGAAGCATAGCCTCAAACTGACTGCCAAAAATACATCATCATCCCCTTTGGGGAGAGTGACATCCCCACAGATTATCATATTAATAACAAGGTCCTAAGCACACAATCAGTCGTGAGGGACCTGGGCACCCAGGTTGAAAGAAAACTGACTTTTGACCACCACATTCCCTTCATTTTATGGAAAACTTTCTACATGGCCCACCTCATTAGTAAGGGTGGCTCATCCACGGACAAGATGGTCATAACTTTCCTGTATTTCTCCTTTATAAGACTCATTATTGAGTACAGTTCCCCTTTTGGTATGTACCTCATAAAGCACATGTAGCAGTTGGAGAGACCACAGAGGTTCCTCACCAGGAGAATCCAGAGCCTTAAACATCTACCCTACACAGGTAGGCTAAATGCCCTATCCCTCTATTTAGTCTCCTACAGACTCCTCAGAGGTGACCTCTGTCTGGCATACAAAGCAGTCTCAGATCCCACCTTGATGGGATTGCTGCATATCCGCAAGCCTAGCTTCACTCAAGTAACCCACATGTACAACCTCAGCCTGGTCGGTGACATCAATAGGACTTGTTGGCAGGACAGATTTGTCTCCCGGAGGCTCCCTCTCTAAATTCCTGCTCCATGTCAAGCAGAGTACCTGAGTAATGCTTTTTAAGTGCAACCTGGAAAACTGGATGACGAACAGAAAATACTCCCCTGGGATTCCACCTGTGTCCCTGCTAGACAGAGGCATCAGGGGGTTAACTTCTTGAAATATGGGCAAAATTCTTGGCTAGGCTTGTAAGGGCCTCAGGGCCAGTAGCCTAGTAACTTCCTATGAACTTATGTTGCATACATGATTTCTGAGGGGTCTGGCATGTGACAGCCAGATTCCCTATTGTTTGTCAACAGCCATCATTGAATGGCCAACCATTTGTCAGACATCCACATGTTTGTGCCAAAAGGAACACATTCATGGGGCACTCATTCACAGTCTGCAAACATCTGTATAGTGAGAAAATGGGATGCTTACAGGGAACATATACTACAGCAGGTTTGCATTGCTGTCTGTTGTTGTGGCACACTGCTGTTGCTGTACTGTCCCCATATAGTTGTTGTAATATCACACAGCTATTTGTCTGACAGTAGCTGTATGACACAGTAGTGGGAGCTTGCCCATAGCAGACACACCACAGTAGACTGCATTGATGGGTGTAGAGACAAGGAGCAGAATCTGTCATGGCAGTATTGCTACTATCTTGGTGATAGCCACACATGTAGAGTGTTGATAGACTGTGGTGTATGATGTGTGAGGAAGTGGTGGACAGTGCAGGCCATATTGGTTGTGCAAGGTCTGTACATAGTGGATGTCCATGTATGTGATCCTGTAATATGTCCCCATCTTGTTGTCTTTCAGGAACAATGTATCACAGGAGGCATGCAACATTCACAGCTGCCAAAAATGCTGTTTTCCTGGATGGCCTTAGACTGTATCATTACAATGTGCTTTCAAGGGGTTGCCAAATTCATGACCACTGTGCAGCATTGTGGGGTGACCTTGTCAAGGCAGTTAACCAAAGTGGACAACAGGGCAGGACCTATGATCAGGTCTGAGACAGGGCCGCAGATATGATTAATATTGCATGTCAAAGGGCAGCTGCTGTGGACAGGGATCATGCTGCCATCGGTGGAGGGCCTGCAAGAGGACAACCACTCTCAGCCACAAAGAAATTCCTGGCAAACCTAGACTCAACCACCAGCTCCCAGGCATCCATCACCCAATACATCCTGGAAGTGGATGCCACAGCATCCACATCAGAGGAGAATCCAGGTAAGCTTACTTTGTTCACCAGTGCATTATTGTATAAGTCATTGTGGCAGGCTCTACATACTAGTACATGGGTGTCACATCTATCTGCATTGCGGGGGGGGGTTATTTTAATGCACAGTTGTGCAAACATACTAAGAATGCCAGCAATGTAGGCAGTATCACATTAGCTACTAAACATGTGGATATATGCACATATTACCCTCTAACAGTGCAACATTTGGTATTGCTGACAATCATACTTTCATAGGTACATCAGGTATGACTGGATACCATTGTTTTATGGCATATATATATATATATATATATATATATATATATATATATATATATATTTACCATATGAATTTTAAGGATTGCCATTTACACAAGGCACAACCATTATCCTTAGCCAGAGTAGAATAGTTGTATGTTCTATTCTTGAGCAATTGATTACAGTGAATACAATGGGTAATCACAGCTGTGTATTTGTACAAACACTAACACATTTGCAGTTATAGTCATGAAGAAGTATGCAGCCTGCTATACAGGGGACAATGACTCCAGGATGCCTGTTCACACACTATAGGGAGATGCTACATGCCTGCCCTGTTCACACACTATAGGGAGATGCTACATACCTGTGGCAGTGATACTACTGCAGGCATATCATTCTCAGGATAGGTTTACTGGGTATTATGTGCAGTTCTATCACATACACTGTCATATTGTGTACTCCACAGGTATAGTGTACTGGCAACATTCCTTGGATGTAGATGAAGTACATGCTACAAAGGGCCTGTCTTGTCTGAGTACATTGTTGTGTGTTTGTGTGTTGTGCATGAGATCAGTGATGAGAAGATGTGTAACAGATAATGCAGTTGTGGCTGCACACCAGTATGAGTCTGTGTGGATTACCATAGATAATAGTGAGGTAATAATGTACTAATTTTTTCTTCTTTCTCACTGGTGAATGGTGGGGGTTGGAGTCTGTCCCCCTCCTAACCTGATGTCAGTGTCCCATCAGGTTCTGATGATGATGGAGGCCATAATGAGTCACAGGTGGGGTTTTTGGGTGTTGAATCTGTCCCAGAGGTTGACATCCCTCTTACACCCTCATTGTCCCCACACAAATCAGTATGCCCACACATACCCAGTCCCCAAAGGCCACAGATATTGGACAGTCAGATGGTGTCCACATTGAACAAAACAGTGTGACAACTATGGCATCAGTGAGTGTAGACACTGGCCATAGCCAGACACGTGGCAAGGTCCCACACAGGCAGATCGACAGGAGTACTTGAAGGAGAACTGCTGTCCATCCACCTCCTGTCACAGATGTCACATCACGGGTCACTTGCTGCATGTTTTTGGCCATCATGGAGGCATAGGCATGTACCAAATTCAACACCAGACAGATGCTCAGGGTCATGGATGCAGCACAGTCTGACATCCGTGACTGCCTCCACTGCATTGGTGATGCCATTAATTGTTTCACTGATGTACTGGACAGATGATGAGCTGAGACAGTGTTTGTCTTTGCCCACATGTTGTTTGTGTTATAACATCTGGTTGGGGTAGGGGATCGGGCACATGGACATAGGTCAGCAACACCAGCTGCTGACAGACCTCGTGACAATGCACACTCACACTCTTGTAGTGACAGTACCTCTAGCGCTACAGAGGGAAGTGTGCTGTCCACACTACAATGTGGCATCCATGGACATGTGGTCCTTGGCAGTCCCGTGGTGGACATGGGCCCAGCAGACAGCAGTCACTGTCAGGTACGAGCACCACATCATGGACATGGTGGTGCCAGTGCTACTTCTGACAGAGCAAGTTTCCATGTTCGTTGCTGGAGATGGTGAACTGTCCACTCTGCCATGTATGGCCCACAGCTGTCCAGCATACAAATGTTTAGGGGTAGCACTGAGCTTGACTGTGTACATGCACAAGCCTCAAGCATCACTGTCACTCGCAGGTCACCAACAGATACACATGGCACCTCTCCACAGCCCATCTAACCAACACCCGTTCCTGACTCACACACACATGCCTCCAACTTATGGCACAGCCTAGGCCTCTAGCACCCCTACACCACACCCTGCACATGTGATGATACCTGTGTCATGACTACACAGCAAACCTTGTGTATCTTAGGTGCATGATGTTAGACTGGCAATAGTGTGAC
>NC_056726.1:1052598265-1052605765 GCF_019279795.1 Protopterus annectens | reverse complement strand
TTCTTGATTACACTGCTTATGCTTGTTTGTAAATAATCTGTCATGCTTTAACTAATAATAATTAGAACTAAATAATAGTAAATAATATGTTTTATTTTAACTCTATTAATATAAACAGTAAGTAACATTCTATTGTATATACTTCTTATAGCTTTCTCTTACATTTTTTTATTTCTGCCTTACACCCTTTTACTTTCTACTCTCTTTTCTTTTCTTTATTAATATATAGAAATGCTTTTGATCATATAGACACAGTAAATAATAAGATTTGCATAGGAGTTGAGTTGGGACAAAAATGTTGAGTTTTGTTACTTATTAATAATTTTGGGCTTGATTTCACTTACATAGAGTCTGTAATAATCTGTAGAATGCATTGTGAAGGTTTTGTCATGTTTAGATGCATTTACACTGCTAAATGAATGTTTGTCACTAGTTTTTAATAAGTTTCCCACCAAAATGTTAAGAGAGACAATCTGGGATGTGGGCTGTCTCATGCACAGTGTCCATGAGCTACTTCAAAAGCTTCAACTCTCAGAATTCTCACAGAGAAGCTGAAAGCAGCTGGTCTCACCTTTGACCTAGATATCACACTGACACATCACAGATACAGGAATAGCAGATTAATAATATGTGTTAAAACCTATGTCCCAAACATATACATTACTATAACTCATTTAATTCATCTGATTGACAAGCATAAATAATTTTATAACTCTATACTGGAAGAAATTGTCATGTGATATATTTTAAAGCAGTAGTATAGCATGTTTGTAAAATCTGGTTACTAAAATGTGTTTGCTGTGCATTATTTTGTATAAAGCAGACAGATTTATTGAAGGGACAGCAATGTAAGATGGTGCTCAGTAAAGATACAACTCAGTGAGATCAGATATATATATATATATATATATATATATATGTGTATGTGTGTGTGTGTATGTGTGTGTGTGTGTGTGTGTGTGTGTGTGTGTGTGTGTGTGTGTGTGTGTGTGTGTGTATGTGTGTGTGTGTGTGTGTGTGTGTGTGTGTGTGTGTGTGTGTGTATGTATATATATATATATATATATATATATATATATATATATATATATGTGTGTGTGTGTGTGTGTATGTGTGTGTATGTAGATATGTATATAAATGTTTCTGAGAATCTGCTTAACTATGAAGTATGATTTATAACAATTTCTATGAATACAATATTTTATTCTATTGGCAATAATGAGTTTGAGTAAATGCTCATATACAAGCAATTCAAGGTTTTTGGAAGCTGTTAACTGTATTTACATGACAGAAAATATATGCATCCTAATATATGTAATGTCTGAATCATATTAGCCAAAGTTTTTTTTAAATGAATGTTAGAACTTATTTTTCTCTCCTCTTGATTTCTAACATCAAGATTATTTGAATGCTATTTGAATACAAGTATTTTATATTACATGGATGTATATAGTAGTATGAACAGTTTTTTAAAAAAAAAAAAAAAAAAAAAAGGTTTATTTTAGTTTATATGATGCTGTTTTACCAAATGTGTAGTCTTGTCTTGCTAGATAATTGAATTGAAAACTGTTAACTTCAGTTAAATATAACTAGTATTAAATTGATAAGGTGGTAGCTGACGTACTGCTGCTTAGGGTAGGGGTTAACTTGAGTGGTAAATACTACTCTAAGTTGGAGTTTATAACTCCAGGCTGGATGCAAGGTTTAATCCTTACATTATTTTCACTTGTTCATTGTTATTTGTATATAGTTTTGACATCCACAATATATGTTGTACATTCATTGTCACTACAAACAAAATTGAATCCTATACGAAATCCCATAAGAGATTCAATAAATACAGCTATATTTAAAGGTACACCTAAAGGAGGAGATGTAACATTACTTATCTTGTTATTTGTTATTTTGATCATAAGATTCTTAAGTTTTAAAATGCCAAATGACATCTTTAAAAGGAATTTCTTTAAACATTAATGGATTGAATAATCCATGTAAAAGGGCAAGCCTAATAAGATACATTAATTTACATAAGGCCAACTTAGTCTTCCTACAAGAAACCCATCTCTTGAAAAAAAGATCTTGATAAACTAGCCACAAACAAATATACAGTATTGGTTAGTTCAGAGCACACTCAGAAAAAGAGGAGTGGCTATTTTATGGAATAAAAGTATGCCCATTCCTAAAACCATTAAGTCTTATCAGGATGACAAAGGAATGTTTTGTATGGTTACAATACAAATTAATGGGAAGACTTACACTTTAATTAATGTATATTGGATACCTGGAATTGGTATTAATACAGTGAAACATCATCTTGATAAGATCATATCATTCTCTATAGGAGATATTATTTTAGCTGGTGACTTTAATTGTATACTACATGAAAGTGATACTACCACTATAGGAAAGAGAAGAATTACATCTAATGCAAAACATTTAAAGGATTTTGCTAATTCTTATCATTTGAATGATATTAATAATCAGATAGATTCAAAATCATTACCATACACCTTTTTTCTAACAGATACAAAACTTATTCAAAAATAGATAGGGTCTTTATTTCTAACCAGATGGTAACAGATTTAATTAATTCCAAAATCATTTCATGTCCTATATCTGATCATAATTCAATTGTTTTTGAATTCATGATAAAAAATACTCATAATGTTCAGATCAAAAGGATACCAGCATACTTAACTCGACTAAAAGACTATAAAGAATATATACTTTCAGAAGTAAAACATTTTTTAGACATAAATAACACTCTTGAAGTCTCCATTGTTTATGTTTGGGATGCCTTAAAATTATATCTATATGGACAAAGTGTCAGATGGTATAATAATAAAAGGAAATCTTGGGATAAGGAATTGTTAGATATTCAAAGTAAATTAGACTCTTATAAACATAATAATAAAGAAAATATTATGGACAAGAAAGTTATTGAAGAAATAAACAAACTAAATGAGAAATACAAAGAAATTTTAACTCATAAAGTTAAAATAACTTTAGAGAAATACAAGTTTTTGTCTTATTCAATAAGCCCCAAATACTTACATAGACTTAAAAATAAAACAAAAAGGTTGAATAAACAAATCCATATCAAAGAAATCTTTTCTCTAAGGAAAAAGAAGAATGTTTCTAGTATACCAGAAATACTAGATGAATTTAGAAATCACTTTCACAAAATTAACCATAATAATATTAACATCGAACCTAAAGATAAAATAAAGGAGTTTATAACCACAAATATGAATAAAAAGCTTAATAAACAACAGATTAAACTATTGGACAAGAGTATTTCATATACAGAAGTTATTACACAAATAAATAAGCTTAAATCAAACAAAGCACTGGGTAATGATGGTATTATACCAGAGATATATAAAATCCTTTCTAAAAATACATATTCATTAATACATAAGGTTTTTATTTTGGCCCAAACTGAGTTAATAACCCCCATCTTGGCAATATACATTTATTTCGCCAATTTTAAAACCTAATAAAGATCCAACTAGATGTTCTTCATATCGGCCCATCTCATTACTTAATGTTGATTATAAAATGTTTATGAATATCTTTGCTGATAGATTGAAGACAATCATTCCCGGCATTATAGATATAGATCAGACAGGCTTCATTGTAAATAGAAATACTTTTGATAATATAAGAAGAATTTTAACATTAATAGATTTTGCGAATAGGAAAAAGAAAGATTTAACACTTATTCGTCTTGATATAAGGTCAGCATTTGATTCAGTAAGTTGGGACTATCTGTTTACCTTAATGAAGTGCACAAACTTCTCGGATGCATTTGTAAATCTAATTGAACATTTATACAAAGGAACGTTGGCTTATATTAAGGTAGGAACATATGTTTCACAAAAAATACCCATTCTTAAAGGTACAAAACAAGGATGTCCACTTTCTCCACTATTATTCACTTTAGTAATGGAGCCTTGGGCTAATTTGATCAGGAACAGTACTGACATAGAGGGTTTTGAAATAGATGAAAATACAACATCCAAAATTCAACTTTTTGCAGCTGATGTTCTAATTACATCAGCAGGATCTAATTCTTCTATACAGTCTCTATTTGATAACATGATGAATTTTAAAAGTATTTCTGGTTTAATATTCAATGAAGAAAAACTAAAATACTACCTATATATACACGAAAAAATATTCTCATTAGTGATTTTACTAAATATGTACCCAATTCAGGTCAGATAACTTATTTAGGTATAATACTATCTAAAGATATTAAATCTATTATATATAATAATTATAATACCTGTTTTCTTAATATACAAAATCTTTTTAATACCTGGAATAATATGTTTTTTACAATGGAGGAGAGACTTACAATTATTAAAATGATAATATTCCCCAAGATTTTATACTTAATACAATCAATAATACTTCCACCTACAAAAATAATTATCAAGAAACTGAACACACTAATGTTAAATTTCTTATGGGCACCTAATAGACCTAGGATTGCATTAAAGAAACATACTAATAGCTGGTCTCAAGGGGGTATTTCTTTTCCAGACTTTAATTTATATACTATTTCTTCTATTGTAAAAGTTATTACTTTATTAATAGATCAGTCATATGTCACAAAATGGAAAGATTATTGGGAGCTAATTAGTATACACTTCATGAAAATCTCCTTAACACATAAAAATATGATTGTAAATAACTCCATGTTATGGTTACTAAAGGAATTTTGTACTTCACCTATTACACCTAAACATATGGTTTGTTACCCATTAAATATTATTATTAGTTATCGTAACTTTATATTCATGCACCCTAAGTATAGGGAATGGACGTTTATTGTATTTCCTATAATGTATACTCAGGGTATGCTTTTGTCATCTACTTCTGAAGGAACTCATTTAGCTATAGATAATGATCTAAAGTACTGGTATCAGTTGATATCTGATAATAAAGTTAAAAATCTAGATTTCTTATAACAAGAATTTGATCTAAGAGAAACTTGCTGGTTAGAGGTTCAGACCTTTAGACAACATCTCATTAATAAAATAGATTTAATGTCTATAACTGTTAAAGAATCTATTCCAACACTGATTGATTACTTGATATTAAATTTACAACATAAAGTTTCTGATAAAGGTAAACTTTCATACATACATAAAGTTATCAGACAAGAAACTTTTTACAGTGTAGATTCATACTGGAATTATTTCACTTCTATTAATGGGGACCCACCAAATCAACAAGATAAACAATATATATTGGAATCTGCTTATAGAACTACGTCTTCCATTGTCTGGAGACTTTATACATGGAAATTTTTACATAGATCTTTTTATACACCTTTGATGATGAATAAAATAAATAATAAAGATAATCTATGTAAGAGATGTAATGTAGAAATTAATGCTGACTGGGCTCATATGTTTTATGACTGTATAAAATTGAAAGAATACTGGAAGTCAATTAATGAAGTTTTGCCGGCTCTTTCTACAGATAATTTCATTATTTCTAAATCTCTTATATTATTCAACACACCTGTACCTCAAAGTGTTAACAAGGTTAAGCTTCCCTTGTTATGGTCTATTCTAGCAGTGGCTAGGAAAATAATAACTAGAAATTGGATTTCAGATACACCTCCTTCGTTCAATGAATTTAAAAATGTTATGAATATAGTGTGCCATATGGAAATAAACACAATTAGGACTAGAACAAATAGAAAAACATCTTATTTTATTGTATGGGATAATTTACAAAATTTGTTAAAAAAATTTTAATTTCAATAGCATGGTATTTTAGTTTAAATAATTGATCTGATTGTAGTGGATGTCTTTGTAAATACTTTAGTTGTTTTGTTGAATATTATAATAATACCTATTTTTAATTACTTGTATAAAATTGTTATGATATTTCTCTTATATGTTAAAAGAATAAACCTGTTTTGAAAAAAAAAAAAAAAAAAAGAAATAATAACAGACATTTGAGATTTAGACTGCATACACTTCAGGAGATTCATGGTAATGCAAGACCTGTTATTCTATCCATTATTTACATTTAAAAATGCAATATTTAAAATTTTCTTCTACTTTTGGGCCTTTCTCCCACTTATATTCATGGCTTTGGCCAGATTTGTTGCTGTAGGAGGTTGAGAGGCTTGATGTGACTGGAGTACATGCTGCAACACCACAAACAGGGTGACAGTTTGCATATCTCTCCCTGTACATGTTTGTTCAAATGTCCGGCATATTCCTCATATGTCTGCTTTATTCTTCATACGGTCATGGTTTTCCAGTAATATGCTGTAAAATGCAGGCACTGAAGTGTTGTAACTAATGAGTCATTTAAGTGATCGCCTTTTTATCCTGCAACTAATGTGACCTGCTTCAACCTGCTGTTAATATATAACCACCTTCAAGGTTACTCAAAGCATGCATAAGTTCTGTCGGTAGGTTTATAAAATCATAGGATCATAGGATGTTACTAGGCTATTGGCTCTGAGCCCCTTACAAGCTAGCCAAGAATTTAGCCCATGTTCTGACAAGTCAGCACCCTATGCCACTGTCCAGCAGGGATATAGGTGGAATCCCAGGGGTGTATTTTTTGTTCCCCATCCAGTTATCCAGGTTGCACTTAAAAGGGGTTAATGAGGTACTCTGCTTTATGAGTAGAGGGAGTCTCTTCCACAAAAGGGGGAGTCTCTGGGACACAAATCTGTCTCGCTAACAAGTCCTATTTATGTCACAGACCAGGTTTAGGTCACACATTTGGGTTACTCGAATGGAGCTTGACATGTGGATATGCAGCAGTGTTATCAGGGTGGGGTTTGAGATTGCTTAGTATGCCAGACAGAGGTCACCTCAGAGAAATCTGTAGGAGACTAAGCAGAGGGACAGGGCTTTTAGCCTATCTGTGTAGGGTAGATGTTTGAGGCCTGGGATTCTCTAGGTGAAGAATCTCTGTGGTTTCTCCAGCTGCTGCATGTGCTTTGTGAGTTACATGTCGAAAGGGGAATCATGTTCAATAATTTGTATTATAAGGGAAGAATACAGGGATGTTATTACCACCTTGCCCCTGGATGAGATACCCTTAATAATAAGGTGGGACATGTAGAAATCTTTCTGTACAACAGAGTCAATATGATGGTCAGAAGTCAGTTTGCTATCAACCTGGATTCCCAAGCCCCTCATGACTGATTGCATGCTTACTGCCTTATTATCAACTCCAGCTTTACTCCGTCATATATCGCCTACTCAGAGGTGATCTCTGCCTAACATACAAAGCCATGTCAAACCCAGAGCTGCTGGACATGCTCCACTTAAAGAAACCCCAATCTGTCCAAGCTACATGCTCTAGGGACCTAAAGCTTGTCACCACAATAAACAGAACATGCTGGAGGGATAGATTCCTGTCCCAGAGACTTCCCATACTCTAGAACAGACTACCTATCTATGTCAAACAGAGCTCCTCATTAGCACTCTTCAAGAAAAATATTGATGATTA